>NC_057810.1:225604265-225825198 GCF_018294505.1 Triticum aestivum | reverse complement strand
CATCCAGAGGAAGCATTGATTGGCTTCAGTTAGCAACAGTAGAAAAGGAATCGCTCAATCGCTCGGGTTCAATAATGCATAGCCTGCAGTGCAATCGCTCGGGTTCAGTTAGAGCCCAACGCCTCACTCGGGTTTAGTTAGAGCCCAACGCCTCACTCGGGTTCAGTTAGAGCCCAACGCCTCGCACCCACGCGCGTGCGTGTATGAGAGAAACACGCATCGCTCGGCCCCGACCACCCACCGTAACCAGGAACACCCCGATATTTTCCTCGCCCTCGCTTCTACTACGGTTTTTTCCGTCATGGACGGCCCAAAGAATGTCATGCAGCTGCATCTCCGGCCCGCCCAGGACGAAAAACCCATTTTCTGTCATGATTTTTTGTCATAGAAGTAGGACCCCACCACATCTATGATGATACCGTGTTTTGTCACAATTATCATCATAGAAGTGTCATAAGTATGAAAGGAAAAAAATCGTTCGGCCCAAAATGTCACGGATGTGTCTTTTTTTGTAGTGCATGGAGCGACGTCTGCATGAGATTTTATTGCCACGCAAGGCTCGTCTATTTTGCTCTACATGTTCAGCTCCATTGTGTACAATAACTGTCATGCATAGGAATAAAACATAGTGAGATTATGTAAGGAGTGCATGCAAAAATCCAGAGTGATGGTAGCAACATGTGGATAGACCCAAAACCAACGATAGTAGGCAGATAATGGCTTCAGTTGAAAAATACAGATAATGTATTCTTTACTGTTTGTTTCCCACCCAACATGAAACTGATAGTAGACATTAGAGATTAACCAGATAGGAGATAGATACTATTTATTGCGGCCTCGATATGTACCCCACAACCATTTAAAAACTCAAGTTCGAGCATTAGTTTGGTGCTGACTCAGAGTATAATCGGTGAACAGGACGATAAAGTAGCATGTAACATTAAGCGATGCATAACGTAAGCAGACACGAAAGTGTGCGACCTCTCTTGTGGAACCATGTAGTCCTCGAGGTCATCCGCTCGGTTGATGATGGTAATGTAGTTGTCGTGGCTGCCGACGGCGGGGAAGAAGATCTAAGGCGGCGAAAGATAGTCTAGAGGCCGGATCCCTGCTATGGTGGACCCTTCTATCGTTGGAGAAGCTGAGCTGGGGTGGACGGTGGCACACCAGGAGCGGGCAAACCACACAAGGTTTTCTTTGACAACTATATGTAAGACAAGTAATTCTGTAAGGGCTCGTTTGAATTGGAGGATTCTAACAAGGCAGGGATAGGAAATACACAGTAATAGGATAGGAATGCACATGCAACACAGAGAATTTAAAAACAAAAAATTTCTACCAATCTGGGTATTCGGTTCACAAGAATTGGAAGATCACGGGATGCAAAGAAGCATGGTGAGATTAAGTCAAACCACAAGAAAATGTACGGTTATAATGGAATTATGCTACTATCTCTTAGTCTTGTGCTTCAGAATAGGAATTTGAAAAGGAGGAGAAGTGGATATTAAAATTCCTACGGTTTTTCTTTCAAGGAGACACTAAAGGAACAAATCCTATAGTTTTCCTTTGCTCCATTCCTTTGAACCAAATGCATGAATAGTAGTACCATAGGAAACTTTCCAATTCCTATGTTTTTCCTTCACTTTTCCGTTCAAGCACTAGCAATTCTAGTAGGCAAGCATGACCAGGGAAAAGCCTACGCTCAAAAAATGTTTTTTCTACTTCTATACTACTTTGGACAAAGGCCACTGCCCTACTAACTCAACTCCCAGTCCCATCTACAAATGCACAGCTCAAACACACAAAGATAAATAACTATGGCATTCAAGAGAGTCCATCACGGATAGCTAAGTTGCCTGATACCTCACTACTTGTCATATAGTAGGAGAAACTAATCGTGTTTCATGTTACTATGTGTGCTGAGTGGACAATATATATAACATGTAGAGTAAAAAGTGATGCAACAAGTGTATAACCTCTTTGGCGAAGCCATGTCGATCTCATCGTGATTTGGTTGGTCGGTGAGGATGCTCTGGCTGATTTGGGTGTCGGAGGAGGGGAAGAAGATCTTAGGCGTCTGGAGATGGAGGCCGGGGTACTGCTCCGCTGTGATGGAGGGTTTCGTTGTTGCAGCAGCTCCGCTGAGTTGTACGATGGCAAGCCTGAAGCAGGAGAAGAGAAACAATGTTAACCTGAGTGGAATTCTAATAGCATCTCCAATAGGTGACGTAAAATACATAACCACATAGTGCTAGATGTAAAATACATCAGCCGCTCATCTCTGAACTTAACTGTCAAAACTAAATTTAACTGTCAAAACTGAATTTAACAATCCAAACTGGATTTTGCTATCGGAACTGAATTTTACTGTCGAAACTGAACGCACTAGTAGCAAAAAAGCAGTAGTAGCAGCGGCAGCGCCCGTAGTAACAGCGCGTGCGAGAGCCAGGGCAGCTGGTCGTGTAGCAGCATCTCGGGTAGCAGCTGCATGGGCTCGGCCGAGAGTAGGATCTGCTGCTCGTGCAGCAGCAAAGCTCACAAGAGTAGAGCAGTAGGGGTTAGTTTACATGTCAGTCGACTGACTTTTCATTTCTGGTCAATCGATTTTCCAGCCGTTGCATACGAAATCAAGGGCATGCAGTTCATCTTGAACTTCCACCGGCCAAACCACCGGCCCCCGCCGCCCGCAGCCAGGGGCGCTCCCGCGCCGCCTCGCCCACCCCGAAACCACTCCCTACTGCCGGTCCGCCGCCGCGTGGCCATCCCTCTAGGACCTCCCCCTGTGCCGAGCTATTCTTCGGCGATCCCCATGCCACGACTGCACCATCGCGCCCCCCACCGTCGGCGACAACTGCCCCCACCCTGAACCCTAATATAGATAGTGGGGTACCTCTCCGGCGATCCCCCCTCCCCACAGCAGCTGGTTCTTCCTTAACTCCGGCGAGCTCCCCCACCCCCTAAAAATTGACTAACCCAAAAGTCGATTCAGTCAACTGAAGTGTAGCTAAACCGGAGCAGCAGCACGAGCAAGAGCAAGAGCTAGAGCAGACCAAGCAGGGGACCGAGAGCAAGAGCAGAGTAGCAGCACAAGCGAGATGTATCTAGACATCCGTCAGAAGTACCAGTGGTCTAAAATGAAGCAAGACATTGCTCGATATATTAAAGAATGTGACATTTTCCGTCGTGTCAAAGCAAAACATCAGAAACCGGCTGGACTTTTGCAACCACTTCCGATTCCTGAATGGAAGTGGGATAAGATCCTAATGGACTTTGTCACTGGCCTTCCCAAGTCTCAAAAAGGTAACGATGCTATCTTTGTCGTCATCGACCAAATCTCGAAGGTTGCTCACTTTCTGCCAGTCAAGGAGACAATCACTGCTAGTCAATTAGCAAACTTGTATGTCTCCAGAATTGTGTCACTCCATGGCATTCCAAAGGAGATCAGTTTATACCATGGCAGCATATTCACTTCAAAGTTTTGGGATAGTTTCCAAGAGGCAATGAGAACTCATATTACCTGGAACACTGCTTATCATCCTGATACGTCTCCAATGTATCTATAATTTTTTTTATTGTTCCATGCTATTATATTATCTATCTTGGATGTTTTAGATGCATTTATGTGCTATTTTATATGATTTTGGGACTAACTTATTAACCTAGAGCCCAGTGCCAGTTTCTGTTTTCCCCTTGATTTTGAGTTTTACAGAAAAGGAATACCAAACGGAGTCCAATTGTCCTGAAAATTTATAGAGATTATTTTTGGACCAGAAGAAGCCCACAGAGCACCAAAGATGGACTAGAAGAGTCCCTAGGTGACCACGAGGGTGGAGGGTGCGCCCTACCCCCCTAGGCGCGCTCCCTACCTCGTGGACCCTCCTGACTTGTTCCTGACGCCAACACCTCTTATATATGTTGGGGAATGTAGCAATAATTCAAAATTTTCCTACGTATCACCAAGATCCATCTAGGAGATTCTAGCAATAAGAGAGCAAGAGAGGAAGTGCATCTTCATACCTTTGAAGATCGCTAAGCGGAAGCGTTGCTAGAACGCGGATGATGGAGTCGTACTCGCAGCGATTCAAACCACAGAAGATCTGATCTAACGCCGAACGGACGGCGCCTCCGCGTTCAACACACGTACAGACCGGGGACGTCTCCTCCTTATTGATGTGGTAAGGGGACAGGAGAAGTTGAGGGAGAGCTCTGACAGCACGACGGTGTGGTGGTGAAGCTTGTGGTATTTCTGCAGGGCTTCACCAAGCACTACGGAGGAGGAGGAACAGTTGGAGGAGGGAGGGGCTGCGCCAGGGAAGGGGGTGCTGCAGCCCTCCCACCCTCCCTCTATTTATAGGGTGAAGGGGAGAGGGGTCTGACCCCTCTAGATCCCATCTAGAGGGGGGTGGCGGCCAGGAGGGGGAAACTTGCGCCCCAAGCAAGGTGGAGGAGCCCCCTCCCCTAGGGTTTCCAAACCCTAGGTGCCTTGGGCCCTTGGGGGGCGCACCAACCCACTAGGGGGCTGGTTCCCTCCCATATTCAGCTCATTAAGTCCCCCGGGGCATGTGGCCCCATCCAGTGGACCTCCGGACACCTTTCAGTGGTCCCGGTACAATACCGATAACCCTGAAACCATTCCGGCGATGGAAACTGGACTTCCCATATATAAATCTTCACCTCCGGACCATTCCAGAACTCCTCATAACGTCCGGGATCTCATACGGGACTCCAAAAAACCTTTGGTAATCACATACAATTTCCCATAACAACTCTAGTGCCACCGAACCTTAAGTGTGTAGACCCTACAGGTTTGGGAACCATGCAGACATGACCAAGACGTTCTTCGGCCAATAACCAACAGCGGGATCTGGATACCCATGTTGGCTCCCACATGTTCCACGATGATCTCACCAGATGAACCACGATGTCGGGGATTCAATCAATCCCGTATACAATTCCCTTTGTCCACTGTATGTTACTTGCCCGAGATTCGATCATTGGTATCCCAATACCTCGTTCAATCCCGTTACCTGGAAGTCTCTTTACTCGTTCCGTAACGCATGATCCCGTGACTAACTCCTTAGTCACATTGAGCTCATTATGATGATGCATTACCGAGTGGGCCCAGAGATACCTCTCCGTCATATGGAGTGACAAATCCCAGTCTCGATTCATGCCAACCCAACAAACACTTTCGGAGATACCTGTAGTGCACCTTTACAGCCACCCAGTTACGTTGTGACGTTTGGTACACCCAAAGCATTCCAACTGTATCTGGGAGTTGCACAATCTCATGGTCTAAGGAAATGATACTTGACATTAGAAAAGCTCTTAGCATACGAACTACATGATCTTGTGCTATGCTTAGGATTGGGTCATGTCCATCACATCATTTTCCTAATGATGTGATCCCGTTATCAATGACATCCAATGTCCATGGTCAGGAAACCATAAACATCTATTGATCAATGAGCTAGTCAACTAGAGGCTCACTAGGGACATGTTGTGGTCTATGTATTCACACATGTATTACGGTTTCCAGTTAATACAATTATAGCATGAACAATAGACAATTATCATGAACAAGGAAATATAATAATAACCATTTTATTATTGCCTCTAGGGAATATTTCCAATAGTCTCCCACTTGCACAAGAGTCAATAATCTAGTTCCCATCACTATGTGATTGTAATGAATCAAAAACCCATGGGGTTGATCATATCTCGCTTGTGAGAGAGGTTATTAGTCAACGCGTCTGTCCTTTCAGATCCGTGTGTGCTTTACAAATCTCTATGTCATCTTGTAGATACAGCTACCACGCGCTATTTGGAACTATTCCAAATAACTGCTCTACTACACGAATCCGGTTTACTACTCAGAATCATCCGAATTAGTGTCAAAGTTTGCATCGACGTAACCCTTTACGGCGAACTCTTTTACCACCTCCATAATCGAGAAAATTCCTTAGTCCACTAGTTACTAAGGATAACTTTGACCGTTGTCCTATGATCCATTCCTGGATCACTCTTGTACCCCTTTACTGACTCATGGCAAGGCACACTTCAGGTGCGGTACACAACATAGCATACTGTAGAGCCTACGTCTAAAGCATAGGTGACGACTTTCATCCTTTCTCTCTCTTCTGCCGTGGTGAGGTCTTGAGTCTTACTCCATACTCACACCTTATAATACAGCTAAGAACTCCTTCTTTGCCGATCTATTTTTAACTCCTTCAAAATCTTGTCACGGTATGTATTCATTTGAAAGTACTATTAAGTGTTTTTTGATCTATCCTCATAGATATTGATACTAAATGTTCAAGTAGCTTAATCCAGGTTTTCCATTGAAAGAACACTTTTAAAACAGCCCTATATGCTTTCTAGAAATTCTACATCATTTCTGATCAACAATATGTCAACAACATATACTCACCAGAAATTCTATAGTGCTCTCACTCACTTCTTGGGAAATACAAGTTTCTTATAAACTTTGTATAAACCCAAAATCTTTGATCATCTCATCAAAGCGTATATTCCAACTCCGAGATGCTTACTCTAGTCCTTAGAAGGATTGCTGGAGCTTTGCATACTTGTTAGCAACTTTTAGGATTGACAAAATCTTCTGGTTGTATCACATACAACCTTTCCTCAAGAAAATTGCCGAGGAAACAATGTTTTGACATCCTATTTGCAAGATTTCATAAATAATGCAGTAACTGCTAATATAATTCCAACAGACTCTTAGCATCGCTACGAGGGAGAAAATCTCATCATAGTCAACTCCTTGAACTTGTCGGAAAACATCTTAGCGGCAAGTCGAGCTTTCTTAATGGTGACACTTACCATCATTGTATGTCTTCCTTTTAAAATCCATCTATACCCAACAGCCATACGACCATTAAGTAGTTCTTCCAAAGTCTACACTTTGTTTTCATACATGGATCCTCTCTCGGATTTTATGGCCTCAAGCCATTCGTCGGAATCCGGGCCCACCATCGCTTCTCCATAGCTCGTAGGTTCATTGTTGTCTAGCAACATGACTTCCAAGACAGGATTACCGTACCATTCTGAAGTAGTACACGTCCTTGTCAACCTACGAGGTTTGGTAGTGACTTGATCTGAAGTTTCATGATCACTATCAGCCGCTTCCACTTCAATTGGTGTAGGTGCCACAGGAACAACTTCATGTGCCCTGCTACACACTGGTTGAAGTGATGGTTCAATAACCTCATCAAGTCTCCACCATCCTCCCACTCAATTCTTTCAAGAGAAACTTTTCCTCGAGAAAGGACCCATTTCTAGAAACAATCACTTTTGCTTCCGGATCTGAATTAGGAGGTATACCCAAATGTTTTTGGTGTCCTATGAAGATGCATTTATCCGCTTTGGGTTCGAGCTTATTAGGCTAAAAAAATTTCACATAAGCGTCGCAGCCCCAAACTTTTAAGAAAACAGGTTAGGTTTCTCTAAACCATAGTTCATATGGTGTCATCTCAACGAAATTATGTGGTGCCCTATTAAAGTGAATGCGGTTGTCTCTAATTCCTAACCCATAAACGATAGTGGTAATTTGATAAGAGACATCATGGTATGCACCACATCCAATAGGGTGCATCTATGATGTTCGGACACACCATCACACTATGGTGTTCCAGGCGGTATTAGTTGTGAAACAATTTCCACAATGTCTTAATTGTGTACCAAACACGTACCTCAGATATTCATCTCTATTATCATATCATAGACATTTTATCCTCTTGTCACAATGATCTTCAACTTCACTCTGAAATTACTTGAACATTTCAATAACTCAGATTTGTGTTTCATCAAGTAAATATACTTAGAATCTACTCTAATCATCTGTGAAGTAAGAGCATAACGATATTCACTACGTGCCTCAGCACTCATTGGATTGCACACATCAAATGTATTACTTCTAACAAGTTGATCTCTTGTTCCATCTCACTGAAAATGAGGCCTTTCAGTCATCTTCCCCATGTGGTAGGATTTGCATGTGTCAAGTGATTCAAAATCAAGTGAGTCCAAACAACCCATCTGCATGGAGTTTCTTCATGCGTATATACCAATAGACATGGTTCGTATGTCTAAATCTTTTTCAAAAAAACGAGTGAGTCCAAAGATCCATCAACATGGAGCTTCTTCATGCGTTTTATACCAATATGACTCAAATGGTAGTGCCACAAGTATGTGGTACTATCATTACTATCTTATATCTTTTGGCATGAACATGTGTATCACTACGATAGAGATTCAATAAACCATTCATTTTAGGTGCAAGACCATTGAAGGTATTATTCAAATAAATAGAGTAACCATTATTCTCCTTAAATGAATAACCGTATTGCGATAAACATAATCCAATCATGTCTATGCTCAACGCAAACACCAAATAACAAATATTTAGGTTTAACACCAATCCCAATGGTAGAGGGAGCATGCGATGTTTGATCACATCAACCTTGGAAACACTTCCAACACATATCGTCATCTCACATTTAGCTAGTCTCCTTCATTCCATAGCTTTTATTTCGAGTTACTAACACTTAGCAACCGAACTGGTATCTAATACCCTGGTGCTACTAGGAGTACTAGTAAAGTACACATTAATATAATGTATATCCAATATACTTTTGTTGACCTTGCCATCCTTCTCATCTACCAAGTATCTAGGGTAGTTCTGCTTCAGTAACCGTTCCCCTCATTACAGAAGCACTTAGTCTCGGGTTTGGGTTCAACCTTGGGTTTCTTCACTAGGGCGGCAACTAATTTGTCGTTTCATGTCAGGACCCCGACTCAATGCCACATCGATCTAGCATGTAACACCTCATATCACTTTGCGGCCTCACGCACGGTATTCCCACGGGTGTCGCCTTACCTTTGCCCGGGACCGTTTGCGCCTTTTGGCACACGTATATGATAGTGTCGCTAGCATCCATATGATAAGGAGCCCGGGCTGACATGGCTAGTTGTAAACCCAAAGTGGCACAGACTTACAGGGACAGGCATCCATGACCCAGCATCAAACGTGTCGGTCATCAGCGAGTGAATCCAGGCTATAGCATTGGGCCTAGCAGGACTCCGGTATTCATCGCGTGACATTTCCTCGAAGGGACAGACACAGGAACGAAGAAGGACACATGCCGGCCAGCCTAAGTGTTCCGGAGTAGTAGCAAGCTACCATGGCTCAGTGGAAACACTAGGAGACATTTCCCGGTAAGAGAGGCTACTAAAGATAAACAACTAGATAGTCAGATCCCACACATACCAAGCATTTCAATAACATACACCCAATATGCTCGATATGTGCAAACACAACATGGCATCACAACATGACTCTACGACTCAAGTATTTATCCAATAGGCTCCGAGGAGCGAGATATTACAAACATGAGTCTCATGACCCAACATTCAGAGCATACAAATAAAAGCACAAGCGGAAGCTATCATGTCTGAGTACAGACATCTATAACTGAAAAAGGCTGAGAAGCCTGACTATCTACCAGATCCTGCCGAGGCACAAGATCGTAGCTGAGGTAACAAGCTAAACGTCGAAGTCCACGCGGAACTGCTAGCGAGACCGAAGTCTCTCTGCAAAAACATAAATAGGCAAACGTGAGTACAAATGTACCCAGCAAGACTTACATTAGAACTATCTACATATGCATCATTATCAACAAAGGGGATGGTGGGGTTTAACTGCAGCAAGCCAGCTTTGACTCAGTGGCTATCCTGAACTATGACTGCAAGTAACTCTTTTGAGGTGGCGCACACGAGTCCACATATTCACCATATCAATACACCACTATGGATCCGCTCCCGTCTCCCTACGAGAACGCCATCCATAGCACTCACGCTTATCTTGCGTATTTTAGAGTATCCACTTTCACTTGTCTATGAACTGATATAAGCAACCCAGAAGTCCTTTTCCGCGGACACGACTATTCGAATAGATGATGATAACCCTGCAGGGGTGTACTTCTTCACACACGCTCTCACCACTTACCGCCGTTTACACGACATGTACTCGGCAACCTTCAAGCGGAAGCCCAACGTGGGTGTCGGCCACGGCCTACCTAAACACTCGAGTCTCTAGTCCAGGTTTATCGCCTATTCGGGTTCCATCCATGAGGAGATCCGGCCGGAGTTTCGCTCATAGCCCCAAACGATGTGAACAGGGTTCCGTGACACCAAACGGGCGCCCGGTATACCCGGCCACGTGCCTACCGCATCACAGCCCACCCCTCCGGTCAGCGCTGCCCACGGCCTCCAGCATACTACAAACACCAGAAACTACTTGCAACTCCTGGACAGAGGACAAGGGTGATGAAGAAGCCGAGAGGGTCCATTGGTTTCGGGCCCAATGCGTGGTAGTAGCTGAATCATGGATCACAAACACAGAACTTAGTTCCTGAGGACGGCTGCAATGAGACAACCCACCATGTACTCCTACATGGCCTCTCACCGCTACCTTTACCAAATCGTGTTCACACTCTTAGCTCACACACCGTAGGACATGTTCACACACCTCTGATTCATCCCGGATGAATCAGACCTGACTCGACTCTAAGCAGTAGCAGGCATGACAAACAAGCATGAATGAGTAGGCACAACAGGGCTCAAACAACTCCTACTCATGCTAGTGGGTTTCATCAATTTACTGTGGCAATGACAGGTCTTGCAAAGGATAAAGGGGTTCAGCTACCGCAGCAGGTAACAGATGAATCGTTGTTGTCCTAATGCAGTAAAAGAGAGCAGGAGCGAGAGAGTGGGATTGTATCGGAATGAACAAGGGGGTTTTGCTTGCCTGGCACTTCTGAAGATAACATTGAGTCTTCATCAGTGTCAACGATCACAACGTCGGAACATCCTCTACCGGGAGGGAACAGATACCGGCAACAAAGAAGAAATACAATCAATGCAATGCACAATATGATGCATGCTCATGACATGGCAATATGAATGTGTTTTGAGCTAATGCAACTAGCAACAGATTAAATGAAGTTGGTTTGAATATAAGATTCAAATTCAAACTCCATATGTGATTATTCAGATGCCATTTATATGATTTGTGCTAAACAGCACCTATAAGTTGTTCTAACATGCATGAAAATAGTACAGATGGATATATTGGATTTTTCTGGTCATTTTTCATATATAATTTATCTCATTTGGAGTTACGGTTGAATTTCTATGATTTTTAGAAGTTTTTACAATTTTCTGGAATTTCCTGAATAATATAAATCCAGAAATGAATTATGGCGTCAGCACCACGTCACTGTGACGTCAGCAGAGTCAACTGGGCTGGCTCGGGTCAAACCTGACGTGGGGGGGTCCACACGTCAGTGACACAGGTTAGACAGGGGGGTTAGTTTAGTTTAATTAAAGATTAGGGGCACTAGGGCCCACATGTCAGTGTCAGGGGGTTAGATTAGGTGGTGATTAGCATTAAGCTAATCACCTGATGGCGGGGTCCACCTGTCATGGACCCAGGGGAGGTCAAACCCCTGGTCAGTAGGGTCAATCCCGCCGGCGTCTCGACGCCGGCGAGGCCCGGGACGGTGGCGGCCGTCGGAAACACGCTACAGGGCACGGGCGAGGCCGTGCTTGGGCTCGTTGGAGAGCCCTTGCTCACGCGCGTCGAACGGTGCGGTTGCTGGGTCGTGGGGAGGCCGGAGCTGACGACGGCGAGCTCCAAGGCGGCGGCCGGAGTTCGGCCAATGGCGGGTTAGGCGATGCAGGGCGCTAGGGGAGGCGTTGGTGCGTGCTACGTGCTCCTGGTGAGGTGTGGAGCACGGTGGTGTGCCCGGCTTCGAGCCACAGTGGCTCTGGCCACGACGGCGACGAGGCACGGCGGTGGCGAGCTTCGGCCGTGGTGGAAGATGGAGCTAGGGGACGGGAACAGGGGAAGTGAGCAAAGAGGAGGCAGCAGGAGCTCACAGGGAGAACGATGAGGTGGTCAGCGAGCTCGGGGGCGTCTTTGGTGCTGCGAATCGAACGGCTGCGATCGCCGGCCGTGGCGATGAAGATGGTGGTGATGGCGGCGTTGCAGCGCGTCCGTGGCGTCGTGGCTTGTCGAGGAGGTCGGGGACGTCGAGACGGAGCTCGCAGGCACAGCGAGGGGTCGAGGGGGAGACGGTGGCCGCGGCGTTACGGTGGCGCGGCTGCGGCTGCGCTCGGGCTCGAGAGGGAGAGGGAGCAGAAGAGGGGAAGAGTTCAGGAGAGAGTGAGAGAGCGGTCGAGGCTGCGTGGCGTCGTCCGGGGCGTCGCTAGGGAGGCCGGGGAGGAAGCAGGAGGTGGCCAGGGGAAGCAGGAGGTGGCCGAGCAGGGTGGAGGTGGCGCGCGCGGCGGCGTCGCGGTGTCCGTCCTCCTGGCAGGGAGGAAGACGACAGGGGAGGGGGGGCGGCGGTGGGCTGGGCCGTTGGGGGAGCTGGGCCAGGTAAGTGGGCGCCAGGTAGGTGGCCCAGGTGGCCTTCTCTCCCTTTCTTTTATTTCCTCTTTTCTATTTCTATTTTCTGTAGTTTGTTTTGATTTAGTTTTAGACACTAAATCATTTTTTATAAATCCTGAGAATAATTGTGGACATTAACTGAATTATTACAGAGGCCCTCAACTATTTCCAGAATTTTTGGAGCATTTAAAAATATTAACAGTATTTAAATGCCCCAATTCGAATACAATATGGTTTAATCAAAAATCCAAAAATGTCTTGGAAAAATATCCATCATCTCTGGATATGGTTTTCACCCTTTTCCAGTAATCATGAACATTTTTGCAAACCAATTTGGGTTCTTTGAAAATATTTTGAAGTTGAACCTATTTGCAATGCTTTGGTGCTAGGGCTTGGTCATCCCCATTTCAAATTTCATAAAATTTAAACATGTTGCATGGATGCTAAAGCAAAAACAAACAAGGGCTGATCTGGGGCTGTGACAGCTCACCCCCACTAAACAAAAATCTCGTCCCGAGATTCAAGCGTAGGGTAAGGTGAAGGGGGAACGCAAACTAGTACAATCTTCACGATCCAGGTTGCACTTCAACTGAACGTTGATTTGTTCACCATCATTTTCTCGAAGTCTTGCTCTGAGAACTCCAACTAACATGACAACGAGAGGAAAGGAAAGACCCTAAAAGAATCGTTCTTCTCGGAGGTCGAACAACTCAGGAGTAACTCTCGGGATGAGACATAGCAACATCTCTTGAGCTGAGAGACGAAGCACAGATCTGAAGAAATGGAGTGAGACAGATGACGAGGGTTCACTAGGTAGACAACAACTTCACGCTTAAGGTGGTAATCGGTTGTCAACGTAGCGAGGAGTTGAATTGCCATGATACCATAACGATGCACCTTAGGGAAGGTGACTCGTAGATATATCCCCTTAAGTGGCAAAAAGAATTACCTTTGATTCAAAGATCATTGAAACTCTTTATACCAGCCTAAGGCAATCACAAGCGATCATTTGGAGGGGGTCGGTAGAATGGCATACTCGGACTTGGATGATGTGGATTACCGTGTTGAAGACAACGTAATGGATGAATTTGCTTATCACCGGAAATGGAAGAGACCCATGGTAGAATGGCACAATGGCGGTGCAAGCTGGGAACAGAATGCAAATGCTGGGAATGATTCTGGTAACTGGGGAAGAACCCAACAATAGAGAGTGAATTCACTGTTTGAATAGGTCATAGCATTGCCGAGGAAACTGAGAGCAAACCCAGTTAGTGCCGATGATAACACGTAGCGCTTGTGCGTGCTCTCAAGAACTTGAGCATTTCCACATTCATCAAGGTTTTACCAATATCCGTGTCAAGGATCCTGGCAACACAACTTGCTACCACGATGAATGATGATGGATGATGCAGATGCAAAGGAAGATAACACTTCTCAGATTTCATCTTAGCGAGGCCAAGGAAATAAAATCTTGATGATCGACCGAGAGACATTTAGCACTCCGCTTCTAATGTTCTTCTTGATGTGCTAGTGTAACCCATTCATAGATATGGTTTGATATCTAGAACATCAAGTAAAGGTCGGACTTCGAGAGCACAAGAATCCATAAGGAACAACTAGGGAGGTAAATCCTACGAAATCCTTATGGGGAGGTGGCCAACTTCCTCAATCAAGATATTATAATAACAGGTCTTCCGGCTGGGTGTGTTGGCCACGACATCCACTTTACCGGTTTCCAAGGGATCGATATTATAGTTCTTGGAAAATGTTCCAAACCATCATATATGCCTGAGATTCAGATCTGGTTGGTGTCAGGATATTCCAGACTCATCGAGTCTAGGAAGAAAAACGAAAGTTTGCAACACAAATCGACGAGATGACGTTGCGAGATTCTCGGGGAATGAACTACGATAGTAAGCTCCAAAACATGAGCTGCTTCTGCTACACACATGTGAACATGCTGTCCCAGACAAGCATGACCACATAGTAGTCTTATAATAAAACACTACCGAGTTCAGGAGGGGGAACCATCAACGAGGGTATCGGAGTCCTTACATAAGTCCAGATTAGCTCTTATGAAGAAACTCCTTCTCCTTGAACAAATCAATCAGTGGCTTGGTGTGCTAGGGATACATATAGATTGAAGGTTGCAAGTCTTCAAACCACAGCATTCTTTGCATGTGTGCATGACTGATTTGGAATGATTCCAAAGAAAGCAACATTGACTTTCTCGAATCCACGGCGGCAACTTGCATCAGATGCACATGAATTAAAGGAAGTCACTACCTTCATCCAAACATATGCTTCATGAGCTAGCATGAACAAATGCTTTCAAAAGTTTCCAACACTAGCTTAATGTTCAACAAAATCATGGAGGAGATAAGGATGTTGTCAATGGGCTCAACAACAATTCATCTAGGTTTCCTTTTAAAAGGAATTCCATAGTTAAGTGAACACGGTGATAGCATTGGTCAGACCAAAGATGTAATGGTGTATGCTCGAGGGATCAACCACGAATAAGACAACATTACGAGCATCGTTGGTACTAATTTGATTTGACGATAGCCCACACTCAAATCAAAGGATTAATAAGACAATAGGTCCAGCAACTGATCACAAGGACCAATTGATGAAGATATCATCTTTCTTCAACACACACTACACAAGAATATCCCTTTGGAACGAACTAAGTCAGGCAAGCTTTTATCTTCCAACTCTCCAAGTTGTTGTCTAGCTTAACCAACTAGCTCAGGGATAACACCGATTCTTGGAGAGAAGGTGGTTCACAAGAAACCAACTTGATCACGAGCTCAACATAACAGTCAGGGAACAACCTGGTAATACTTCCGAGAAGATATTCGGAAAATCACGAACCACCGGTATGTTACTAAGCTCGAGAACAATCTCGCTTTTGAGGGCAAGACGATATGATCAAATGAGTGAGGACTTGACAAGATCCTAACTCATCAATCGAAGGGTGCACCAAAATAAGGACTAGGTAGCACGATCAGTCTTAGAAGGATGATTCAAAAACCAACACGCTAAGAATGAAATTATTATCCTTTAACTACCAAGCAACGAGGTTGCTGGGAGTATTGATTTCACACATCACAATTCATTTGTCGGTATTCCGGTTGCATCAACACGAGGGCCGAGGAATGACTAATGATGGTGAGAAGTATCACTACGTCAAAATTCATGAGAGTTGGTGCAGTTCTCATGACAATTCTGACATAAAGGGGGTAATACTCCAAGGTAGAACAGAACCAAAAGCTGGATTGGCATTTGATCTGCGGCATACAACTTTTTTGACTCAATCCTGGATATGGAAGAGGTACTGGAGTTTGTTTCTCCTAGTCATTCCGAACTAGAACGGCTTGACGGACCACAAGAATAACGAGCATCGGTGAACACGAATGCACGACATCAACTTGACTATCAACTGCTGGACAAGGGTCAAATACAACTACAGAGGGACAACTCAAAAGAACATATGATTTCCTGAGTTGTGGATGCATGGTTTAGCATGTCGAACGAAGTTCAACATATTTCTTCCGGATAACCCATGTAGAAAGGTAGAACTGGCAGAGCCACAATATATAATGGAGAACTCATCAAGAGCACTCTGGTTGTGATCGTTCAGTTCAACGAGGAACTTCTGCCATAAGTAGTTCATGGTATTTGGAAGAAGAAGATACCACGGACTTCAAGGACTATCGCAAAGGTTACTAATAACCTAAGGGAGCTAGCAATTACTATCAACATGAAGTAAGTAGGGTGGATCTCGGGTTCAAGAACCCAGGAATAGAATACCTACTAACTAAATGGCATCGCGGGATGCTTTCGATAATGACGGCCAGAATCATCACACTGGGAACACAAAACATGGCTAGACTACTAGATGATCCCCTGAGACACCTAGGGTCATAATAATAACTCCAACATAAAGGTCGGGGCAGTAGAATACCTCAACTCAACAATTAGTGTGATTGAGCTGGCATAAAGGAACACCGAAACCAGAGGGAAAGGATTTGCAAATGCATCAGACTATTTAGAAACCTGGAATGACTCGGACAGCATAACGGCTGTAAATGCTCAGAAAAGATTTGAGACATTCACAAAAATGGTGGCATAACCACTCAGTGGCACAATATCAAGGTCTCGAGATCAACAGTTAACATACAGAAGTACTAGGAACTGAAACGAGGCTTAAGTCCAACAATCTATAAGTCTACGGATTAGTAACACGTGATCCTGATAGAAAGAAGAGATAGCTTAGTTCTTAATCCCCGTAGGAAAGATAAGATGACTCAGATCAGAAGGGCATGAGGTATAAGGAGTAAAAAAAAACCTTACGTTCCATCCCACAATCAATTCCCTTATATAACTAAGAATTTCTAGAATCAACTTCGACCAGTTTGGCTTGGTAATCCTACAGGCAGTCAAGCTCTGATACCAACGCTGTCAGGACCCCGACTCAATGCCACATCGATCTAGCATGTAACACCTCATATCACTTTGCGGCCTCACGCATGGTATTCCCACGGGTGTCGCCTTACCTTTGCTTGGGACCGTTTGCGCCTTTTGGCACACGTATATGATAGTGTCGCTAGCATCCATATGATAAGGAGCCCGGGCTGACATGGCTAGTTGTAAACCCAAAGTGGCACAGACTTACAGGGACAGGCATCCATGACCCAGCATCGAACGTGTCGGTCATCAGCGAGTGAATCCAGGCTGTAGCACTGGGCTAGCAGGACTCCGGTATTCATCGCGTGACATTTCCCCGAAGGGACAGACACAGGAACGAAGAAGGACACATGCCGGCCAGCCTAAGTGTTCCGGAGCAGTAGCAAGCTACCATGGCTCGGTGGAAACACTAGGAGACATTTCCCGGTAAGAGAGGCTACTAAAGATAAACAACTAGATAGTCAGATCCCACACATACCAAGCATTTCAATAACATACACACAATATGCTCGATATGTGCAAACACAACATGGCATCACAACATGACTCTACGACTCAAGTATTTATCCAATAGGCTCCGAGGAGCGAGATATTACAAACATGAGTCTCATGACCCAACATTCAGAGCATACAAATAAAAGCACAAGCGGAAGCTATCATGTCTGAGTACAGACATCTATAAATGAAAAAGGCTGAGAAGCCTGACTATCTACCAGATCCTGCCGAGGCACAAGATCGTAGCTGAGGTAACAAGCTAAACGTCGAAGTCCACGCGGAACTACTAGCGAGACCGAAGTCTCTCTGCAAAAACATAAATAGGCAAACGTGAGTACAAATGTACCCAGCAAGACTTACATCAGAACTATCTACATATGCATCATTATCAACAAAGGGGATGGTGGGGTTTAACTGCAGCAAGCCAGCTTTGACTCGGTGGCTATCCTGAACTACGACTGCAAGTAACTCTTTTGAGGTGGCGCACACGAGTCCACATATTCACCATATCAATACACCACTATGGATCCGCTCCCGTCTCCCTACGAGAACGCCATCCATAGCACTCACGCTTATCTTGCGTATTTTAGAGTATCCACTTTCACTTGTCTATGAACTGATATAAGCAACCCAGAAGTCCTTTTCCGCGGACACGGCTATTCGAATAGATGATGATAACCCTGCAGGGGTGTACTTCTTCACACACGCTCTCACCACTTACCGCCGTTACACGACATGTACTCGGCAACCTTCAAGCGGAGCCCAACGTGGGGTGTCGGCCACGGCCTACCTAAACACTCGAGTCTCTAGTCCAGGTTTATCGCCTATTCGGGTTCCATCCATGAGGAGATCCGGCCGGAGTTTCGCTCACAGCCCCAAACGATGTGAACAGGGTTCCGTGACACCAAACGGGCGCCCGGTATACCCGGCCACGTGCCTACCGCATCACAGCCCACCCCTCCGGTCAGCGCTGCCCACGGCCTCCAGCATACTACAAACACCAGAAACTACTTGCAACTCCTGGACAGAGGACAAGGGTGATCAAGAAGCCGAGAGGGTCCATTGGTTTCGGGCCCAATGCGTGGTAGTAGCTGAATCATGGATCACAAACACAGAACTCAGTTCCTGAGGACGGCCTGCAATGAGACAACCCACCATGTACTCCTACATGGCCTCTCACCGCTACCTTTACCAAATCGTGTTCACACGCTTAGCTCACACACCGTAGGACATGTTCACACACCTCTGATTCATCCCGGATGAATCAGACCTGACTCGACTCTAAGCAGTAGCAGGCATGACAAACAAGCATGAATGAGTAGGCACAACAGGGCTCAAACAACTCCTACTCATGCTAGTGGGTTTCATCGATTTACTGTGGCAATGACAGGTCCTGCAAAGGATAAAGGGGTTCCGCTACCGCAGCAGGTAACAGATGAATCGTTGTTGTCCTAATGCAGTAAAAGAGAGCAGGAGCGAGAGAGTGGGATTGTATCGGAATGAACAAGGGGGTTTTGCTTGCCTGGCACTTCTGAAGATAACATTGAGTCTTCATCAGTGTCAACGATCACAACGTTGGAACATCCTCTACCGGGAGGGAACAGATACCGACAACAAAGAAGAAATACAATCAATGCAATGCACAATATGATGCATGCTCATGACATGGCAATATGAATGTGTTTTGAGCTAATGCAACTAGCAACAAATTAAATGAAGTTGGTTTGAATATAAGATTCAAATTCAAACTCCATATGTGATTATTCAGATGCCATTTGTATGATTTGTACTAAACAGCACCTATAATTTGTTCTAACATGCATGAAAATAGTACAGATGGATAGATTGGATTTTTCTAGTCATTTTTCATATATAATTTATCTCATTTGGAGTTACGGTTGAATTTCTTTGATTTTTAGAAGTTTTTACAATTTTCTGGAATTTCCTGAATAATATAAATCCAGAAATGAATTATGGCGTCAGCACCACGTCACTGTGACGTCAGCAGAGTCAACTGGGCTGGCTCAGGTCAAACCTGACGTGGGGGGGTCCACAAGTCAGTGACACAGGTTAGACAGGGGGGTTAGTTTAGTTTAATTAAAGATTAGGGGCACTAGGGCCCACATGTCAGTGTCAGGGGGTTAGATTAGGTGGTGATTAGCATTAAGCTAATCACCTGATGGCGGGGTCCACCTGTCATGGACCCAGGGGAGGTCAAACCCCTGGTCAGTAGGGTCAATCCCGCCGGCGTCTCGACACCGGCGAGGCCCGGGACGGTGGCGGCCGTCGGAAACACGCTACAGGGCACGGGCGAGGCCGTGCTTGGGCTCGTTGGAGAGCCCTTGCTCACGCGCGTCGAACGGTGCGGTTGCTGGGTCGTGGGGAGGCCGGAGCTGACGACGGCGAGCTCCAAGGCGGCGGCCGGAGTTCGGCCAACGGCGGGTTAGGCGATGCAGGGCGCTAGGGGAGGCGTTGGTGCGTGCTACGTGCTCCTGGTGAGGTGTGGAGCACGGTGGTGTGCCCGGCTTCGAGCCACAGTGGCTCTGGCCACGACGGCGACGAGGCACGGCGGCGGCGAGCTTCGGCCGTGGTGGAAGATGGAGCTAGGGGACGGGAACAGGGGAAGCGAGCAAAGAGGAGGCAGCAGGAGCTCACAGGGAGAACGATGAGGTGGTCAGCGAGCTCGGGGGCGTCTTTGGTGCTGCGAATCGAACGGCGGCGATCGCCGGCCGTGGCGATGAAGATGGTGGTGATGGCGGCATTGCAGCGCGTCCGTGGCGTCGTGGCTTGTCGAGGAGGTCGGGGACGTCGAGACGGAGCTCGCAGGCACAGCGAGGGGTCGAGGGGGAGACGGTGGCCGCGGCGTTACGGTGGCGCGGCTACGGCTGCGCTCGGGCTCGAGAGGGAGAGGGAGCGGAAGAGGGGAAGAGTTCGCGAGAGAGTGAGAGAGCGGTCGGGGCTGCGTGGCGTCGTCCGGGGCGTCGCTAGGGAGGCCGGGGAGGAAGCAGGAGGTGGCCAGGGGAAGCAGGAGGTGGCCGAGCAGGGTGGAGGTGGCGCGCGCGGCGGTGTCGCGGTGTCCGTCCTCCTGGCAGGGAGGAAGACGACAGGGGAGGGGGGGCGGCGGTGGGCTGGGCCGTTGGGGGAGTTGGGCCAGGTAAGTGGGCGCCAGGTAGGTGGCCCAGGTGGCCTTCTCTCCCTTTCTTTTATTTCCTCTTTTCTATTTCTATTTTCTGTAGTTTGTTTTGATTTAGTTTTAGACACTAAATCATTTTTTATAAATCCTGAGAATAATTGTGGACATTAACTGAATTATTACAGAGGCCCTCAACTATTTCCAGAATTGTTGGAGCATTTAAAAAATATTAACAGTATTTAAATGCCCCAATTCAAATACAATATGGTTTAATCAAAAATCCAAAAATGTCTTGGAAAAATATCCATCATCTCTGGATATGGTTTTCACCCTTTTCAAGTAATCATGAACATTTTTGCAAACCAATTTGGGTTCTTTGAAAATATTTTGAAGATGAACCTATTTGCAATGCTTTGGTGCTAGGGCTTGGTCATCCCCATTTCAAATTTCATAAAATTTAAACATGTTGCATGGATGCTAAAGCAAAAACAAACAAGGGCTGATCTGGGGCTGTGACATTTCATGAAGTATCCCTTCTTGCCCTTGTCCTTCTTGAAACTAGAGGTTTTACTAACCATCAACAATTGATGCTCCTGCTTGATTTCTACTTTCGCGGTGTCAAACATCGTGAATAGCTCAAGTATCATCATATCTATCCCTGATATGTTATAGTTCATCACGAAGCTCTAGCAGCTTGGTGGAAGTGACTTTGGAGATCCATCACTATCTCATCTGGAAGATTAACTCCCACTTGATTCAAGCGATTGTAGTACTCAGACAATCTAAGCACATGCCCAACAATTGAGCTTTTCTCCCTTAGTTTGTAGGCTTAAGAAACTTGTCGGAGGTCTCATACCTCTTGACGTGGGCACGACCCCTGAAATCTGAATTTCAGTCCTTGGAACATCTCATATGTTCTGTTTCAAAAACGTCCTTGGCGCCTCAACTCTAAACAGTTTAACATTACGCACTGAACTATCACGTAGTCATCAAAACGTGTATGTCAGGTGTTCGCAACATCCACAGACGACGCTCGAGGTTCAGCACACCGAGTGGTGCATTAAGGACATAATCCTTCTGTGCAGCAATGAGGACAATCCTTAGTATACAGACCCAGTCCGCATAATTGCTACTGTCAACTTTCAACTAAATTTTCTCTAGGAACATATCTTAAATAGTAGAACTAAAGCATAAGCTATGACATAATTTGCAAAGACCTTTTGACTATGTTCATGATAATTAAGTTCATCTAATCAGTTATTTAATGAACTCCCACTCAGATAGACATCCCTCTAGTCATCTAAGTGATACATGATCCGAGCCAACTAGGTCGTGTCCGATCATCATGTGAGACGGACTAGTCATCATCGGTGACCATCTTCATGTTGATCGTATCTACTATACGACTCATGTTCGACCTTTCGGTCTCTTGTGTTCCGAGGCCATGTCTATACATGCTAGGCTCGTCAAGTCAACCTAAGTGTTTTGCATGTGTAAATCTGGCTTACACCCATTGTATGCGAACGTTAGAATCTATCACATCCGATCATCACATGGTGCTTCGGAGCAATGAATTTTCACAATGGTGCACAGTTAGGGGGAAGACTTTCTTGTAATTTAGTGAGGGTTCATCTTATTTATGCTACCGTCGTTCTAAGAAAATAAGATGTAAACATGACAAACATCACATGCAAATCATAAAGTGACATGATATGGCCAATATCATCTTGCGCCTTTGATCTCCATCTTTGAGGCGCGACATGATCACCTTCGTCACCAGCATGACACCATGATCTCCATCATCATGCTCTCCATCATTGTGTCCTCATGAAGTTGTCTCGCCAACTATTACTTCTACTACTATGGCTAACGCTTAGCAATAAAGTAAAGTAATTACATGGCGTTTTCAATGACACGCAGGTCATGCAATAAATTAAGACAACTCCTATGGCTCCTGTCGGTTTTCATTCTCATCGACATGCGAGTCATGATTCCTATTACAAGAACATGATCAATCTCATACAACACATATATCATTCATCACATTCTTTTGGCCATATCACATCACATAGCATACCCTGCAAAAACAAGTTAGATGTCCTCTAATTATTGTTGCATGTTTTACGTGACTGCAATGGGTTTCTAGCAAGAATGTTTCTTACCTACATAAAAGCAAAACGGTGATATGCCAATTGCTATTTACCCTTCATAGGGACCCTTTTCATCGAATCCGATCCGACTAAAGTGGGAGAGATAGACACTCGCTAGCCATCTTATGCAACAAGTGCATGTCAGTCGATGGAACCTGTCTCACGTAAGCGTACGTGTAAGGTCGGTCCGGGCCGCTTCATCCCACAATATTGCCAAACCAAGATAGGACTAGTAATAGCAAACTGAACAAACCAAGGCCCACAACTACTTGTGTTCTACTCGTGCATAGAATCTACGGATAGACCTAGCTCATGATGCCACTGTTGGGGAACGTTGCAATAATTCAAAATTTTCCTACGTATCACCAAGATCCATCTAGGAGATTCTAGCAACAAGAGAGAGAGAGGAAGTGCATCTTCATACCTTTGAAGATCGCTAAGCGGAAGCGTTACCAGAACATGGATGATGGAGTCGTACTCGTGGCGATTCAAGTCGTGGAAGATCTGATCTAACGCCGAACGGACGGCGCCTCCGCTTTAAACACACGTACAGCCCGGGGACGTCTCCTCCTTCTTGATCTAGCAAGGGGAGAGGAGAAGTTGAGGGAGAGCTCCGGCAGCACGACGGCGTGGTGGTGAAGCTTGTGGTATTTCTGCAGGGCTTCGCCAAGCACTACAGAGGAGGAGGAAGGGTTGGAGGAGGGAGGGGCTGCGCCAAGGAAGGGGGTGCTGCAGCCCTCCCACCCTCCCTCTATTTATAGGGTGAAGGGGAGACGGGGCCGGCCCCTCTAGATCCCATTTAGAGGGGGCGGCAGCCAGGAGGGGGAAACTTGCCCCCCAAGCAAGGTGGAGGAGACCCCTCCCCTAGGGTTTCCAAACCATAGGCGCCTTGGGCCCTTGGGGGGTGCACCAGCCCACTAGGGGGCTGGTTCCTTCCCATATTCAGCCCATTAAGTCCCCCGGGGCAGGTGGCCCCACCCGGTGGACCTCTGGACACCTTTCGGTGGTCCTGGTACAATACCGTTAACCCCTGAAACCATTCCGGCGACTGAAACTGGACTTCCCATATATACCTCTTCACCTCCGGACCATTCTGGAACTCCTCGTGACATCTAGGATCTCATCTGGGACTCCTAACAACCTTGGGTAACCACATACAATTTCACATAACAGCTCTAGCATCGCCGAACCTTAAGTGTGTAGACCCTAGGGGTTCGGGAACCATGCAGACATGACCGAGACGTTCTTCGGCCAATAACCAACAGCGGGATCTGGATACCCATGTTGGCTCCCACATGTTCCATGATGATCTCATCGGATGAACCACGATGTCAAGGATTCAATCAATCCCGTATACAATTCCCTTTGTCCACCGTATGTTACTTGCCCGAGATTCGATCGTTGGTATCCCAATACCTCGTTCAATACCGTTACCGGTAAGTCTCTTTACTCATTCCATAATGCATGATCCCGTGACTAACTCCTTAGTCACATTGAGCTCATTATGATGATGCATTATCGAGTGGGCCCAGAGATAACTCTCTGTCATACGGAGTGACAAATCCCGGTCTCGATTCATGCCAACCCAATAGACACTTTCGGAGATACCTGTAGTGCACCTTTATAGCCACCCAGTTACGTTGTGACATTTGGTACACCCAAAGCATTCCTACTATATCCGGGAGTTGCACAATCTCATGGTCTAAGGAAATGATACTTGACATTAGAAGAGCTCTTAGCATACGAACTACACGATCTTGTGCTATGCTTAGGATTGGGTCATGTCCATCACATCATTCTCTTAATGATGTGATCCCGTTATCAATGGCATTCAATGTCCACGGTTAGCAAACCATAACCATCTATTGATCAACGAGCTAGTCAACTAGAGGCTCACTAGGGACATGTTGTGGTCTATGTATTCACACATGTATTACGGTTTCCAGTTAATACAATTATAGCATGAACAATAGACAATTATCATGAACAAGGAAATATAATAATAACCATTTTATTATTGCCTCTAGGGCATATTTCCAACAATATATCCCCAAACTTCCATAACAGAACCAAGATCAGGATTTCCGCAGCCGCAAGCCTTTGTAGCCACCAAAAACCAATTGGGACCCTGTTCTAGCACCTTGCCGGAGGGGGAATCATCACCGATGGCCATCTTCATCATCCCGAAGCTCTCTATGATGAGGAGGGAGTAGTTCACCCTTGGGGCTGAGGGTATGTACCAGTAGCTATGTGTTTGATCTCTCTCTCTCTCTCTCTCTCGTGTTCTTGATTTGGCACGATCTTGATGTACCATGAGCTTTGCTATTATAGTTGGATCATATGATGTTTCTCCCCCTCTACCTTCTTGTAATGGATTGATTTTTCCCTTTGAAGTTATCTTATCAGATTGCATCTTTAAGGATTTCAGAACACTTGATGTATGTCTTGCGCGGGATACCCGTGGTGACAATGGGGTATTCTATTGATTCACTTGATGTATGTTTTGGTGATCAACTTGCGGGTTCCGTGACCTTGTGATCTTATGCATAGGGGTTGGCACACGTTTTCATCTTGACTCTTTGGTAGAAACTTTGGGGCACTCTTTGAAGTTCTTTGTGTTGGTTTGAATAGATGAATCTGAGATTGTTTGATGCATATCGTATAATCAAACCCGCAGATACTTGTGGTGACATTGCAGTATCTAGGTGACATTAGGGTTTTGGTTGATGTGTGTCTTAAGGTGTTATTTTAGTATGAACTCTAGGGCTGTTTGTGAAACTTGTAGGAATAGCCCAATAGATCGATCAGAAAGAATAACTTTGAGGTGGTTTCGTACCCTACAATAATCTCTTTGTTTGTTCTCCGCTATTAGTGACTTTGGAGTGACTCTTTGTTGCATGTTAAGGGATAGTTATATGATCTAATTATGTTATCATTGTTGAGACAACTTGCACTAGTGAAAGTATGAACCTGATACGTCCATTTTGCATCATGCTTTTATGTCGATATTTATTGCATTATGGGCTGTTATTACACATTATGTCACAATACTTATGGCTATTTTCTCACATTTTACAAGGTTTATCATGAAGAGGGAGAATGTCGGCAGCCGGGATTCTGGGCTGGAAAGGGAGCAAGTATTGGAAACCTATTTCGCACAGCTCCAAAAGTCCTGAAACTCCATGAAAGTCATTTTTGGAATTAATAAGAATTATTGAGCAAAGAAATTACCAAAGCGGGCCCACACCCTGGCCACAAGGATGGTGGGCGCGCCCACCCCTACTGGGCGCGCCCCCCTGTCTCGTGGTCCCCCTGGTGGCCCTCCAGTGCCCATCTTCTGCTATATGAAGTCTTCTATCCTGGAAAAAAATCATAAGCAAGATTACGGGACGAAACTCCACCGCCACGAGGCAAAACCTTGGCGGAACCAATCTAGGGCTCCGGCGGAGCTGTTCTGCCGGGGAAACTTCCCTCTGAGAGGTGGAAATCATCATCATCATCATCACCAACGATCCTCTCATCGGGAGGGGGTCAATCTCCATGAACATCTTCATCAGCACCATCTCCTCTCAAAACCCTAGTTCATCTCTTATATCCAATCTTGTATCAAAACCACAAATTGGTACATGTGGGTTGCTAGTAGTGTTGATTACTCCTTGTAGTTGATGCTAATTGGTTTACTTGGTGGAAGATCATATGTTCCGATCCTTAATGCATATTAATACTCCTCTGATCATGAACATGAATATGCTTTGTGAGTAGTTATGTTTGTTCCCGAGGACATGGGTGAAGTCTTGCTATTAGTAGTCATGTGAATTTGGTATTCGTTCTATATTTTGATGAGATGTATGTTGTCTCTCCTCTAGTGGTGTTATGTGAACGTCGACTACATGACACTTCACCATTATTTGGGCATAGAGGAAGGCATTGGGAAGTAATAAGTAGATGATGGGTTGCTAGAGTGATAGAAGCTTAAACCCTAGTTTATGCATTGCTTCGTAAGGGGCTGATTTGGATCCACTAGTTTCATGCTATGGTTAGGTTTACCTTAATACTTCTTTTGTAGTTGCGGATGCTTGCAATAGGGGTTAATCATAAGTGGGATGCTTGTCCAATAAAGGGCAGTACCCAAGCACCGGTCCACCCACATATCAAATTATCAAAGTACCGAACGCGAATCATATGAGCATGATGAAACTAGCTTGACGATAATTCCCATGTGTCCTCGGGAGCGCTTTTCTCATTATAAGAAATTGTCGAGGCTTGTCCTTTGCTACAAAGAGGATTGGGCCACCTTGCTGCACCTTATTTACTTTCATTGCTTGTTACCCGTTACAAATTATCCAATCACAAAACTATCTGTTACCTACAATTTCAGTGCTTGCAGAGAATACCTTACTGAAAACCGCTTGTCATTTCCTTCTGCTCCTCGTTGGGTTCGACCCTCTTACTTATTGAAAGGACTACGATAGATCCCCTATACTTGTGGGTCATCAAGACTCTTTTCGGGCGCCGTTGCCGGGGAGTGAAGTGCCTTTGGTGAGTGGAACTTGGTAAGGAAACATTTATATAGTGTGCTGTAATTTTCTGTCACTTGTTACTATGGAAACTAATCCTTTGAGGGGCTTGTTCGGGGCATCTTCGCCCCGACCAGTAGAGCAAAGAGTTTCTCCTCAACCTACTGAACCTACTGAAAATGTTTACTTTGAGATTCCTTTGGGTATGATAGAGAAACTGCTAGCTAATCCCTTTGCAGGAGATGGAACATTGCATCCCGATTTACACCTTATCTATGTGGATGAAGTTTGTGGATTATTTAAGCTTGCAGGTATTCCCGATGATGTTTGTCGGTGTCAAAACTGGCGGATCTCGGGTAGGGGGTCCCGAACTGTGCATCTAGGCAGATGGTAACAGGAGACAAGGGACACGATGTTTTTACCCAAGTTCGGGCCCTCTCGATGGAGGTAAAACCCTACTCCTGCTTGATTGATATTGATGATATGGGTAGTGCAAGAGTGGATCTACCACGAGGTCAAGGAGACTAAACCCTAGAAGCTAGCCTATGGTATGATTGTTGTTCGTCCTATGGACTAAAACCCTCCGGTTTATATAGACACCGGAGAGGGCTAATGAGGGAGTCCTGGACTAGGGGGTGTCCGGATAGCCGGACTATCATCATTGGCCGGACTCCAAGACTATGAAGATACAAGATTGAAGACTTCGTCCCATGTCCGGATGGGACTTTCCTTGGCGTGGAAGGCAAGCTTGGCAATACGGATATGTAGATCTCCTACCATTATAACCGACTCTGTGTAACCCTAGCCCTCTCCAGTGTCTATATAAACCGGAGGGTTTTTAGTCCGTAGGACAACAATCACAACAACAATCATACCATAGGCTAGTTTCTAGGGTCTAGCCTCCTTGATCTCGTGGTAGATCCACTCTTGTACTACCCATATCATCAATATCAATCAAGAAGGAGTAGGGTTTTACCTCCATCGAGAGGGCCCGAACCTGGGTAAAAACATCGTGTCCCTTGTCTCCTGTTACCATCCGCCTAGACGCACAGTTCGGGACCCCCTACCCGAGATCCACCGGTTTTGATACTGACATTGGTGCTTTCATTGAGAGTTCCTTTGCGTCGTCACGATCAGGAAGGATGCCTCTTCCCGTCTTTAAAGATGGTACCATTGCCAAAGGAGCTTTGGCCGCCGGCGAAACTATCCGGCTAGGTGGTTTTCTTATGGCCACCTGTTCGGCCGCCGCTCCGACGATGACCTCTCGGGTCATCAAAAGAGACCTTCATGTCAACTCGGAATTCACCGAGCAGCTAGATCCGATGGAGCTCTCTTTTGTAAACGAGCTCTTGGATCGCTTCGCCGCCCTGGGAGTCGCTACAGACTACAATCAGATTGGGCTTAAAACCGATCTGAGAGAGATCAACTCTCCCCAGGCTACCCACCACGTTGCTGTGGTGGAGGAACAACGCGGCGACTCTTCTTCTATGCTAAAGACTAGTGATGTCCGGATTCCGGATCCCTCCATGCCGGATTCCCACGGAGAGACGGACGTCAACCAAGTACTGAACCTAAAGTCAGGCAGCAGACCGGATTCGTTGGACGAAACTTCCAAATTCGAAACTTTTTGGCCCTTGACCCTTAAGTTGGGCAGGGTTCCGGACTCAACTCCACCCACCCACCCAAACATATGCGATCTATGTACATCATTACATCATTACTGGGCCAGATTCCTCCTGGTTATGGACAGGATAAAGGACTGCCGTGAGGAAAACGCAATTTCAATTTTCTGCAACAATTGCACGGACAAGGGAATCTTGAACGCCGTAAGTCGTCGCGAAATTACACGCTTCGCCGACCTGGCATCCATAGTATGAAAGTACTGTGCGATGGAGAGTGTCCGGAAAACCGAAACTAAGATTTGGGACAATCCGGCTCCGAACACAACCCTAGTCCAAAACAAAAGGGTGCATCATGCTCAGGCACCAGGGACAAAAACCAAAAAGCAAAAACCCCATAAAGGGCACGGAACCATACTGGAGGGATGGCTCAGCGGTCCCTGTAAAATTCATAGTACAGAGGGCGCCACTCCAACACATAGCCTTCGAGCATGTTGGATACTGTGGCAGGTGGCCAAAAGTGGCGAAGAGCTTCTAGCCCCGGAGAACCACCCCAATAGTACCAGTACGGTACTAACAGTCTTCGAGACCTTCGCATAAAATAATATGCGGAAACGAAAAATCCGCAGCCTCGCCGAAGTCTACCAAGTAGCAACAACACATCCTTGGAGCGACACGGCTATCACCTTCAATGCCAGCGACGAACCTAAATTCTGAACAGCTCGAGCACCAGCCGCATTGGTCCTCAGTCCAATAGTGGACGGCTTTCGTCTTACCAAGGTACTCATGGATGGCGGCAGCGGATTAAACCTAATCTACGAGGAAACCCTTCGAAAAATGGAAATAGACTGGAGCCGCATTGAGCGAAGCAGCACAACCTTTAGAGGAATAATCCCTAGCCGGGAAGCACGCTGCACAGGGAAAATCACACTTGATGTGGTGTTCGGCTCGTCGGACAATTACAGGTCCGAGGAGGTCACGTTCCAAGTGGCCCTGCTCAGTAGCGGATATCATGCTTTATTAGGGCGAGAGGCATTCACAAATTTTCAAGCCATACACCATTACGGATACATGAAGCTTAAAATGCCCGGGCACAATGGAACCATCACTCTTGCCAGTGATCCGGACATAGCACTTCACGCCGAAAACAAGACAGTCGCACTAGCCCTAGAGGCACTATCCGAAGCCCTAGCGGCAGAGGAACTCACTGCGCTGCGCTCTATGGTGAGCAGGGAGGATGTGATACTCGATAAGAGATCCAAGTCCACCTCTTTTAAACCAGCGGACGACATAGTCAAATTCCAGGTCCATCCAACGGACTCCACAAAGACGGCCTCCATTGGGGCACAGTTAAGCCCCGATGTAGACGCCGCACTACGAGAATTCCTTCGGGAGAATTGGGACATCTTTTCCTGGCACCCTTCAGACATGCCAGGAATCCCGCGCAGATTGGCAGAACACAGCCTAAACATCCTAAAAGGATTCAAGCCAGTCAAACAGGCTCTTCGGCGATTTTCCGAACCAAAAAGACAGGAAATGGGAGAGGAGCTAGCCAAACTATTGGAGGCCGGATTCATCAGAGACATCAAACATCCGGACTGGCTAGCGAACCTGGTAATGGTACCAAAAACGGACAAATCCTGGCGCCTGTGTGTCGATTTTAAAGACCTTAACAAGGCTTGTCCAAAGGATCCTTTCCCCCTTCCCCGCATCGATCAAATCATCGATGCTACCGCAGGACACGATTCATTGTGCTTCCTCGACGCATACTCTGGCTACCATCAAATCAAGATGGCGGAGGCAGACCAAGCCGCAACGGCATTCATTACTCCATACAGACCATTCTGCTTCAACACAATGCCCTTCGGACTCAAAAACACCGGCGCAACATATCAGCGCATGATTCAGACATGTCTGGCTACCCAGATCGGCAAAACAGTAGAGGCATACGTAGACGACATGGTCGTCAAGACCAAACACGTCGAAACTCTAGTAGACGACTTGAGGCTCACATTCCACAACCTCCGAGCATATGACATTAAGCTCAACCCGGAAAAATGCGTTTTCGGCGTACCAGCCGGTAAGCTCCTGGGCTTCATTGTATCTGGTAGAGGAATTGAAGCAAACCCAGCCAAGATCTGAGCGCTGTCACAGCTGGATATTCCAAAAGACCTCAAACAAATACAAAAATTGACTAGATGTGTGGCGGCTCTAAGCCGCTTCATCTCCCGTTTGGGAGAAAAGTCATTGCCCATCTATGGCCTCCTCAGGCGCACCGAACACTTTGAATGGACGGATGCTGCCACGGCCGGACTCGAAGAAATAAAGGCCATATTGGCAACAAATCCGGTCCTGGCCGCGCCCAATTTGGGCGAACCAATGTTGTTATATATTGCGGCAACACATCAAGTTGTAAGCGCGGTGCTCGTCGTCGAACGAGAAACAGAAGGGCATAAATTCCCTCTTCAAAAACCAGTGTACTACGTATCCACTGTCCTAACTCCATGCAAGTCCCGGTACCCGCATTATCAAAAGATAGCATACGCGGTGTTCATGGCATCCCGGAAGCTGCGACACTACTTTCAAGAGTGTTCGATAACAGTGGCCTCCGAAGTACCCCTCAACGACATCATAAACAACCGCGACGCAACGGGCAGGATTGCAAAATGTGCCATCGAGCTCTTACCATTCGACATAAACTACAAACCACGGCGAGCTATAAAGTCGCAAGTCTGGGCTGACTTCATCGCTGAATGGACCGAAGCCGAACTCCCTAAAGAGTACGGCGCATACTCTAATTGGATCATGCATTTCGACGGCTCCAAAATGTTGGCCGGCTTGGGGGCTGGCGTCGTTTTAACGTCCCCAACAGGAGACACAGTCCAATACGTACATCAAATAAGTACGCGGACTCCAACAATGCAGCCGAATACGAGGCCCTTCTACATGGTCTCCGGATGGCAATCTCCATGGGCATTCAACGCCTCGAGGTCCGCGGGGATTCAAACCTCGCAATATCACAAGTAAATGGAGACTTTGATGCCAAAGATCCGAAAATGGCAGCCTACCGTAACGCCGCCGTCTTAAAAATGTCAGCTCGGTTCGAAGGACTCGAATTCCACCATGTAGCGCGGGATAATAACCAGGCGGTCGACGTGTTGGCACGCATCAGCGCAAAGCACGACGCCGTCCCTCCAAACATCTTCCTGGAGCGGCTCTTTAAGCCATCCGTAGTATGGGAAGAGGAGTCCGGAAATAACAATCCGGAACCATCCGCACCGCCCAACACCGAACATTCTAACACAACCGGTGGCTCAGCCAATGAAATAACACCTTCAGCCCACGAAATAATGGCAGTCATTGCCCCGTGGACGGAACCATTCCTAGCCTACTTAATTAGGCAGGAACTTCCCGAAGACCAAAATGAGGCCCGCTGCATAGTTCGGCGATCTAAAGCCTACAAGGTCCATGAGGGAGAACTCTATAAGAAAAGCACAACCGGAGTCCTTCAAAGGTGCATCTCCGAAGAGGAAGGGCGAAATCTCCTGGCTGAAATTCACGCCAGACTAGGCGGACACCATGCTGCAGCCCGGGCCCTTGTAGGTAAGGTCTTCCGTACAGGATTTTATTGGCCGACGGCCCGGGCAGATGCTCAGGACTTAGTCCAACGATGCGTCGGTTGTCACCTCTTTGCTAATCAGAGCCACATGCCACCCGCCACCCTCAAAACTATACCCATCACCTGGCCGTTTGCAGTCTGGGGGCATGACATGGTTGGAACTCTTAAAGGGGGAACCCACAAGCAAAAATACCTATTGGTCATGGTGGACAAATTCACCAAATGGATAGAGGCCAAGCCAGTTAAAACGGCCGAATATGGACTAGTGATAGACTTCGTATCCGGGGTAGTACACAATTATGGCGTCCCCATAGCATCATCACCGATGACGGCACGAACTTCACGACTGACGAGGTTAAACTCTGGTGTAAAAATATGGGCATTAAGCTCGACTACGCTTCAGTCTATCACCCTCAAACCAACGGTCAAGTTGAACGAGCAGATGGTCTAATCATGAGCGGCATCAAACCCAGATTAGTGCGGTCCCTTACGGAATCTAACACGCACTATGTAGAGGAGCTCGACTCCGTACTCTGGGGGCTGCAGACCATGCTAAACCGTACCACTGGATTCACACCATTCTTTATGGTATACGGCGCAGAGGCAGTTTTGCCCTGCGACATAATTCATGACTCACCTCGAGTGCGCATGTACGAAGAAAGAGAAGCCGAGTTGGATCGGCAGGACAGCTTGGACGCATTGGAGGAGGAGCGCGACGTGGCAAAGGCTCGTTCCACATTCTATCAGCAGCAGGCTCGAAGATATCAAAGCAGAGAAGTACGGGCTAAAACTTACAATGTTGGCAAACTAGTTCTACGCCTGCCGGACAAGAAAAAGGACAAACTCAAGCCCAAATGGGAAGGTCCTTTCATCATCGACCAAGTCCTGACCGGCGGAGCATACCGTCTGCGAAACGCATCGGACAACTGACTCAAGCCGAACCCATGGAACGTAGCCCGCCTCCGAAGATTCTACGCCTAGCGCCGGACTCAGAGTTCGTCTCCTTCCTCCGTCCACATTTTATACTTCAGTTGTCTTTTGTTTCTCTCTTTCCTCCCACCTTTTTCATTAAAGCCCTTGCGGGCTGATTTGCACATTTGTTCGCACACACTTGACGTGCTACTCGCACTCATTATACCTGGGGGCTCCTTTAATAGAAGCTTATTTATACGGACTTTATGCCCAACACATGTGTCACACTTCCGCATGTACCTTTTATTCACCATTATATGCATCGATATGACTTAAGTTTTGGCCAAGCTGGGTTGCCTGGCTCCTGTGCTTACCCCTACGTTCCCGATTGTTTGGCTAGGAGGTAAAGGGAGCACCTCTGCGATTGTTACTGCCGGGTCAGCTGGATGTGTACCTTAGACTGGGTGAAGCCGAAAGCTAGCGTTCTTAAGGGAATATTCGGTTGGTGACTTGAAAGATGATTTCTCATTTATTTATTTATCTGTCCCCAGATGTTTTCCTGCTCTTTTCGCAGTCCGGACATGCACTTTAGGGCATGCCTCCCAAGGAAAGGAACCCCTAACGGAACTATTCTCCCTGGAAGATGTTTATTACTAACCATGTAATATAACATAACTAGTTGGGCACTTGTCTGATAAAGCACAAATGACCCCTACGCCTGGTCTCCATGCATGCCCCGGTTTTTTGCATAACCGCGAGGGTATTCGGACACACTCCGGACTGTTGGGTCCTGAGGTTGAAGCGAAAAGGTCCGCAAAGACAAACGATCTACAATCCGGCTAGACGGCATTATACATGTCATTTTAAAAATACATCGTCACATTGACTGATTGTATTCCTCTTCAATCCCATCTAATAGGCTGTCTAATTTACAGTCCCGTTGGGAATACTTAGCGGCCAACTCTACTTGGCCGTACACTAAGCTCACAGGGATCTCCTTCCCATCGGGCCCCACAGGTCCGACCTCGGCGATGTGGTTCGGATCCGCCTTCTTGTACCGCATCTTTACCATGGCCTAAGCCTCCCTGGCGCCTTGACGGGAGGCCGATATCTTCCATAGATGGAAGCACTGTCGTGCTCCCTGAAGCTTCTCTGCAAGCCCTCCAAGACCCTCGGGTGGGGAGACGGACGGCCATAAGGCCTGGACGACGTCACTCATCGCCTGCCGAACACGTTCGTGCAGTTGCAGCAGCTCGGGAAGTTGATCACCCGTTGAACCGGGCATTTCCTCCGCAGGGCGACCTGTGAGCACACCTATAGACACATTTCTATCAATCGACTTCCTCGCCGAACTCTTCTTTTCAAAAGAGTTTGCTCAAGCACTTACTATAGATGCCGCGACGAAGCCGCTGATTCTCCTTCACGGAGCCAGACAGCTGGGCCCGAACACCTTTTAGCTCTTCTCCAAGCTGGGTGTGGGCATCTTGGAGCTTGTTCCTCTCCTGCTGCACTTTCATAAGCACCCTCTCGCCGGCCTTTAGCTGGCGCAGTAGCTGTTGCTTGTCCGGATAAAGTCCGGCAACATCTGCAATCCTATTTGTCAGACTTATACGCACGCCGAACACTACTTAACTTTTTTGAAATATGTGTTACCGGAGGGGCTCTCTGTGTCTCCTCCTGCGGCGGCCAGTGCGGCCTCAAGTTGGGCCTTGCACTCTTGTAGCTCCTGGGAAAATTGGGTATTCTTCCCCGTAAGATCCTGCATATCAAATGATCCTTAAATCAGTTATTTTAACTACTTTAAGTCTCGGGGGCTACTTGCATATACAACCATTAAATCCCTTACCCGTATGTCTTTCACATACTGCTCCGTGGCTCTGGTCAAACCATCTTGAGCAGCATGGAGGTGCGCATCTCCCGGGTTGAAGGCATTCAATGCCTCTGGGGAGAAACACGCGTCACGAAGAACTGTTCGGCGGCGCCTGTGATTCATGGCGCTCTCCACCTAGGACCTGGTGGCGGACAACCTGTCGGCATCCTCCGCTTGAGGAGCATCCGGCTCGCGCTTTGCGCTCGCCTCCCCCCTGGACCAGGTGTTGGAGCCTGGCTGGCGGAGGCTTGGTTGGCAACCTCTCCGGGCACAGTCCGGCAAGCGCTCATTCTCCTAAAAAAGTTATGAGCATCAATATACCTCACAGGGGCCTTTTTCTTAAAAACGGTGGCGTGTCATACCGTTGCGGTGACATTTCAATTCACACCGCACCCCTCTTCCGCCTGCTGGGCTGAACTGACCCTGGATGGTCAGCCGCTGCGGGATCAGCTTCCCGCCTTGAAGGCACCTCCTGCGAGACACCGTCAATATGCGGTGGTCAGAAATAAGCACGGACGAAGTAATGGTGTCAAGGCTCCGGTCATAGTTACCTGAGAAGCCGGAGACAAACCGGGGTAGTCAGCCGTAATGGCGACTAGAGCATTGTCCATGCTAAGCTGGTGGAACACCCCGTCAATCAGCTCCACCTTTATGTCTGGATCTTCTTCGGAGGCCGGATCAAGGGATCTTCCCGGATCCTCGGGTTGTGGAGCCGGACTGCATATGTCCTCCACATCCCGGCGCAATTCCTACGTCGAAAATCATAAAGTAAGGCTCTTAACTTTGAAAGCACGGATCGGATAGATAAATATTCACTTACCCAGCTCCGAGGGTTATTCATGGAGAATCCGTTCAATGGACTTGTTTGGAGGAAGTCCTCCTTCTCCCCCTTGTACAAGCCTGACAGGATCTTCACCAGATCTGCGGCCGATCCCGGCCCCTTGTGGCCATGACGGGTGGTGTCGGGGATATACCCCACGGCGTAAACCGGCCGGAAGCATAACCCAGCCGGACTTGGCGGTTTACTTGAGACCCGGCTAAGACTTGATGACTCACTGGCGACCCGTTTGGGCCTGGCGGTTTACGGTTCATTGGTAATCCGGCAGGCGGGTCAGAAGAACGACAAGACCCGGTGGCCCAACAGGCGGTTCTTGAAGGCCGGTTCATACTATGGTGGGCCGGTTTAAGGAGAAAGGCATGACGAATATTTACCTTACAAGGAGTTAAGACCAGGACTTGTATCCGGTTTGTATTAGAGATAGACTAGTCCTAATCCTAATAGGACTCCACATGTAAACCGCCCCTTCAACATATATAAGGAGGGGCAGGGCTCCCCAAAGAGGAGAGGAAAAGAAGAAACAATCTTAGGGCTAGACACAAAGAGGAGAGGCGGTTTACGGCGACTCCCTCGTGATGATAATGAGACCTAGCCTCAAACAGCATGTAGGGTTTTTACCGGATGATGTTTCCCGGGGCCCGAAGCTGTCTAAATCCCTGTCTTGTGTTGCGTCTCTCGATTCCGCTCAACCCCTCTCAAGCTAACACATAGATGCGTTGGCCTCGCGACTAAGTCCTCACACTAAGGACATCTGACGTGACAAAACCACGACAGTTGGCGCCCACCGTGGGGCTCGCGCACGGTGGTGTTGAGTTCTTGGAGGGATCTTTCTCAGGGATTGAGAGGTTCATGATTAATCCGGACGACCATGGACAGAGTCCGCAAATTTATTGTTGGGAGATCAGAATTATGGTTAAACTTTTGGAGCCAGCAGATACAAGATCCATAGAGTTGTTAGGGTTTGTGTGCGGCGCCTCACGCGTTGCACGGCGACCAGTTGAATCCGAGCACATATCGCTTTGTTCGCTACAGATGAGACCGGACAAAAATCTGATTCGATGTCACCAAGTAATCAGATTGACGCATTGGTTTTAAGCAGTGGCCGCAAATCCCGGGTTTTGACATGAGTTTTTTCTACTGCAAGTACACGTATTACAGTATCCGTGTCAGATTGCTGCTCCGCTTTGCGTCCACATCAGTACGGATGAAGGCTGGTAATGATTGTTTAATCTAGCTGCAAAAATCCAAGGAATCAACTAGTACTTTCACTAGTACGTGACCGAGACTAGTACTAATTGAGTGCTACATTATACTACTACATCTACAGCCGCAAAGGCACCTACCAGATCATGGATAAAGAGTGTTTTTTATTCTCTCTGCGGTGTCCAGAGCGATCAACAATCTGCTGGCCGTGTTGATCGAGTCCTGGTTCTAAAAGGAAAAGGGTACAATTCCATCGGAATTAGAGAAGAAAGAAGCCAGACTCGGTCTCTGAGCTGCCCCGTGCAGACCTCGCGTCGCTTTGCTGCTCCTCCATGCCAGTTCCGTCCGCGCACCCGCCTCTGATTCGCCTCGCGCCGGCCCCGCCAGGCTGCGTCAAACCGGCTGCCCGCCTCTGCTGCTGCTCGTGGGTCACCATCTTCTACAAACCGCTACAACAAAAGGGCAGCCACCCATGTCATTGCTACACATCGCCCCGAGCCGCCGGCTGTCTCTGCCTCGCATCCGACCTGAACCGCCCTCACTGCATGGCCTCGCTGCAATGGCAGGCTGCCGCCGCTTGTCTCCACTGCGAGCCGCCCTGACTGATGCTTCGGCCGCGCCGAGTCACCGTCACCGTCGCGCTTGTGCCTCAGAGCCGCCATGTCACCTCTCCTTTGAGCAATAGTTCAAGACCGAGTCGATCTACAAGCAGGAGCCAAGGCGATTTGAGTTTATGGATGTTGCTGCCACTTCCCAGTTGCAGAGGCCATGATTTCTAGGCTTCGGATGATTTCTAGGCTTTGGATGAACAAGAGCCTAATTACGTGGAGATCATGCGCTGTTACACAAGGCCAAGCACTAGTATTAGTACTTTACTCTGTTCAAAGGTTCAAATCGCAGTACGGCCAGCAAAGACATCCTGGACAAATTCTGGCAGACGTGTCACGTCTGCTCAAATAAATCAGGTGCTATCCTTTTATGTATTTTATCAGTGCATATTAAATTGTTTGAGAACAATTACTCTGGTATGTGATATTTGTTCGCAGGACCATTATTCGTTACAAAGGTATCAGGTTGCTTGACGGATACGCGAGCAAATCGCCGCCCCTGCTGTTCGGTTTACGTCCATCCGCACCTGCGGCTGATTCGCTCGTCCATGCCGGCTTACAACACTTGCGATCGACTTATGCGCCCGTGCTGCCTTACAACGCCATGGACGACTCGCCCGTCAATCCTCGCGGCCGGTTCACGTGTCCACGTCAGCTTACAACGCCGTGGCCGACTCACCCGTCCGCATCAGTTTACCATGATGTGGCCGGTTCACCCGTGAGTGACTTCAACTTCACCTAGCGATCATCAACTTCATGGCGGATTATTTCCGGCCTCGCACATCAGGTGATATCCATCTAAAATATCTTTTATTGGCACATATTATTATCAAAGAGCAGTTTATCTTTGTCTTGGTCTGCAATATTGTTGATGCAGGACAATTGTTCACTACATCAAAACGACGCGGTTAACTTGCCCATCCGTGCCGGTTTATAACACCAGTACCGATTTCCCCGTCCATGCCGGTTTACAATGCCGCGGCCGACTCATCTGTCGGAGCCGCCACTGATGATGCGGTCGTCCCTGCTGTCCGTCTCTCGTGGCCTGGTCTACGTCGACATACCGGGCCGCACCTGTTTGCATGAGCTGTTTATTGGGTATGAGCAAGTCACAGCTTGGGTAGCCCAGTTTTCTTTCAACAAAATGGAGGCAAATTATCATATACTATCAACCGCCGTCTGCACTGGGTGGTTCGATGGGCAGGTGCACAAGTCGCCGCCACTACAGTTTGGTTAACTTCAAATCACTAGTTGGAAGGAACCATTGGCCGAGTTGCTGACACGGCTCATACGGGATCAATTACAACCCGCCGCAGTCACCTCAACCCTCTGTGGATTCACATCGTGCTATCAACACCAATGATATACAACTTATGCCGGTTTACATCACGGTCACATATGGAGAGTCTCAAGCCAACTCCTCGAGTCACCTTTGAGACTCGGGGGCTACAATGACATGACTCAGCAAATCTTGCCAGTTTCAGCAAATTTAAGAACCCCGGGACGATGGAGGGAAAGATAACCCGGTCCCGGAGGCTACTACTATTTGAAGGCCGTCAAAAAATTTCCGGCTTAGAAAGTATATGACAGTTACAAAATCCCGGCTCAATGAAGAAGTTCCGGATCATCAGAAAGGATTCCGGTTTACAATCCGGTTCAAGGGAAGTCAGTCTCACTGAAGCTCTCAAATATCCGGTTTACAATCCGGTTCAAGGGAATTTGTCTCGCACGAAGCTTTGAAGCTCTCAAATCCGGTTTAACAATGTCCGGTTCAAAAAGGAATTAATTTCTCGCAAGTTCGAGTTGAAAGGCCGTCAGAAAATTTCCGGCTGAAAATGAAGATTCCGGTTTGCAATCCTGTTTAAGGGACGTCTGTTCTCCCACAAAGCTTTGAAGCTCTCACTATCCGGTTCAAGATCCCGGTTCAAGAAGAATTTATCTCTTGCAAAAAGTTAAAAATTACCGAAGAGGACCTGCTGCCATGATGCGCGGTTCAAACATGGGTATCCTGCCTTATTGGCCTAACATATTATTGATCACATGGGGGCTTCTGCTTCATAAAGCGGGGTCTCTGTCTTTCTTATCATGCGTGGTTACATGGAGTGGCTCTGTTTTTAAAGCGGACTCCGGTTTACCCCTTGACATTTGCTTTTTATACATCACTGGGGGCCTTGGTCGTGTCCGAACCAACGCGACACCTTTTGATAGGCGACAGCCACCAGATCACTTGGGGACATGGTCAAGTCTGAACCAGTCACGCCTCTTGGTCGGCCTAAGGCCACAAAATCACTTGGGGGCTTGGTCGAACCCGAACCATTGCCACGCCTCTTGATCTGGCATATATGCCACGAATCATTTGGGGACCTGGCTGACTTGAATCATTGTCACTCCTATTGGGGGCTTGGTCCTGTCCGACCATGGTAATACCATCTGATCAGCTCAGTATAGCATATTTTTGCAAACGGTTTTTATCATTGCCTTTGCTTCCATATTTTTTCATAACTGTTATTTGATTTTTGTTGCGTTTTTTAAACCGACAACGTTTTAATCCGGTTCAACTATCAATTACAAATTGACGGAACACGGTCAAGTCCTAATCCGGGGGCCATCTGCCCGGTTTGATTTTCTATTATCATCCTATTATGGAGTAAATCGGCGTTCATTAACCCGGCTTGACTTTCAATTACAAATTGTCAGTACATGACCAATTATAATCCGGCGATTATTAATCCGGTCTGGTTCGACTACATGTCGCCAGTATTATATATGGATAATCCGGTGTTTATCATAACCCGGTGCGGTTTTATCATAAACCGACACAATATGGAAGGAGTTATCAGTACTCAAGATTGGGATTATCACCCTTACTACAGAAAGTTGGTAAACCAGCGAGGTGATTCAATGTCACAGGTATGATATATTTCGTATTTGATTGTTCTTAAGTGCAGCCTTGGTTATAAACCCAGGTTATATGTTGGGCATTATGACCCGTCCGGCGGTAAACCGCCAGGACACTTTAAACTTGTTGTATGCAGAAACAGGTTGAATAAAGCATGATTATAAATCGTCGGCATTTATTAAACCGGCCTGGCTTTTGAATATAAATCACTAGTATATATTTGGATTGCGACATTGGAATCATGCGCTTATAAGTCATTGGGTTATATTATTCAAATAGCCGAACTTGGCTGAATTTTCATTATGATATTGAATGAATATGGTTTTCATACCGGATTATATTATCTTGAATAGCCAACATGGCTGGATTTTTATTAATAACCGATATTATTGAGGTTTTCAAAGTCGCTTTAGCGCACTGGATATTATTTTATCAAAGGATATGGTTTATTCTACAATTGAAGGAATAGTCCCGAGTCGCTGCAGGCTTACGACCCGGCACTTGGGGGCTACATTATTCAAATTGAGGTTATATGCAAGTCTCATGTCGCTGCAAGCATGCACCATGACACTTGGGGGTAATGCAAAGTCATTTTTTGCTCATTTTATTGAAGACCTGACTCATCATATCATAATGAGCCGGCCCTTGGGGGCTACACATCATTTCTCAAATCTGCATGATTATATTTACAAAGTCCCTACTCATTATTGCATAAATGACCCGGCCCTTGGGGGCTACACTGGTTGAAGTTTTATGAGTATAAGGCAATTTCAAGTCCCTGGTTGCTGCAAGGATGACAACCCGGCACTTGGGGGCTACATAATATGGAGTGTTCAGTTTTTACTAGTGACTGGGATGAACAACATGGATTTCTTCAAAAGTGGCAGTATTGATATTGAAGCAAGTCTTAAACCATAACTTTGTTTTGTTCAAGACTTGGGGGCTACAGGTAATATGGATATAAGGGAGAAGTATCTTCCAAATTTTCAGTTTGGAGCAAACCAGATTGAACCAGCGTTGGCAACAATCATGAACCGGCATTGGAAACAATCATGACCCGGAATTATCAGTTTTTATAACCCGACAATGGTGGTTATCGTAAACCGGCAAGTTCTACATCTTAAAACCGGCCGAATATCAAATGAGTATTTCAAGACCAATATTTCTTAAACCGATGCTTTGGAAGCCGACTCAAGTGGATTATTCTTCACAATATTTTTTCTATAAGAAACCAACATCAGCAATTTGAGTATGAAGCTGGTTATTAACCCGGATTTTCTAGAAGGAGGAAATGACAAGGACTTAAGGACGATCAGGTGCCGGTTTACAAGAATTCTTAATCCAGAGCACAACCTGTCAAATGTGTTCTTGTGTTTATTTTTGCAGCATAAGTTTACCATGGATAAATCCAAGCTAAACTTGGGGGCTAATGTCGGGGATATACCCCACGGCGTAAACCGGCCGGAAGCATAACCCGGCCGGACTTGGCGGTTTACTTGAGACCCGGCTAAGACTTGATGACTCACTGGCGACCCGTTTGGGCCTGGCGGTTTATGGTTCATTGGTAATCCGGCAGGCGGGTCAAAAGAACGACAAGACCCGGTGGCCCAACAGGCGGTTCATGAAGGCCGGTTCATACTATGGTGGGCCGGTTTAAGGAGAAAGGCATGACGAATATTTACCTTACAAGGAGTTAAGACCAGGACTTGTATCCGGTTTGTATTAGAGATAGACTAGTCCTAATCCTAATAGGACTCCACATGTAAACCGCCCCTTCAACATATATAAGGAGGGGCAGGGCTCCCCAAAGAGGAGAGGAAAAGAAGAAACAATCTTAGGGCTAGACACAAAGAGGAGAGGCGGTTTACGGCGACTCCCTCATGATGATAATGAGACCTAGCCTCAAACAGCATGTAGGGTTTTTACCGGATGATGTTTCCCGGGGCCCGAAGCTATCTAAATCCCTGTCTTGTGTTGCGTCTCTCGATTCCGCTCAACCCCTCTCAAGCTATCACATAGATGCGTTGGCCTCGCGACTAAGTCCTCACACTAAGGACATCTGACGTGACAAAACCACGACAGGTGGCGTCATTCTCCCCATTAAAATCCCACATGGGGTGGCCCCTATATTGGAGCGGCTGCACCCCTCGCATAATGCACATCGCCATGACTCCAATCATGGTCAATCCGGAATGAGCCAGCAACCTTATCCGGCCCATCAGATAATGGACGCTCTTGTCGTCCTCCAGTTGAGGGCTCCGCGGGTGCCAACTCAGGCATTTCTTTAAAGGAGTGTTGCCGAACTCCGGGAGGCTGCACCCAAACTGGGTCCGGCAGTGGAGCATCTTCCACATAAAACCATTCCGAGGGCCAGTCTTCGGACGCCTTCTTTGGGGTTCCGGATAGATATCCGATCCCGGTGATGCGCCATATTTCGGCTCTGCCCACTTGGTATATCGACCCCTCGTGAGAACGGGGTACGAGGCAAAACAATCTCTTCCACGGCGCGAAATGGGGCTCTATGCCCAAGAACAGCTCGCAAAGAGCTACGAAACCCGCGATGTGCAGAATGGAGGCGGGCGTAAGGTGATGTAGATGGAGTCCGTAGAACTCCAGTAGCCCCCGGAGAAACGGATGTATGGGAAATCCGAGCCCCCTTGTTAGATAAGGGACGAGACACACCCGCTCTCCTTTAGAAGGACTGGGGGTATTCTCCGCCTACTTCCCACCCTTGTAGGTGGCCAGCCTGGCTCGAACCGGGACCATAAAGGCCGGAGGAAGGTATCCCTCCGTTTGGAGCGTCACCAGCTCATTGTGCGGGACTGAACATCTCCTCCAATCTCCTGGCTGAGGACTGGGAGCGCGAGAGGAGGAGCCGCATCAACGGTCCATGATGGAGTGGATTTTTGGTTGGAAGCGCTCCGATGAGTACTCGCGGAAGGAAGATGGTGTGATTTGGATCTCGATTCTTGCCTCTCTTATAGGAAGCTTATTTGCACAGCTAGGGGGTAAAATATAAAAATACCCTGGCCTTTCGCATTCGTACGACACGTGGAAGAGGGCCATTATTAGGCGTGGAAGCCAAGGAGCGCAACATTTATAAGGAAGCCGGACACTATTTGGCAAGCACATGGAATTTGGAGGAGAACCCGCCTTGCAACGCCGAAGACAATATACGCGCCGGACTCGTCGTCATTGAAGCCTGGTTCGGGGGCTACGGAGGGAGTCCTGGACTAGGGGGTGTCCGGATAGCCAGACTATCATCATTGGCCGGACTCCAAGACTATGAAGATACAAGATTGAAGACTTCGTCCCGTGTCCGGATGGGACTTTCCTTGGCGTGGAAGGTAAGCTTGGCAATACGAATATGTAGATCTCCTACCATTGTAACCGACTCTGTGTAACCCTAGCCCTCTCCGGTGTCTATATAAACCGGAGGGTTTTTAGTCCATAGGACAACAATCACAACAACAATCATACCATAGGCTAGCTTCTAGGGTTTAGCCTCCTTGATCTCGTGGTAGATCCACTCTTGTACTACCCATATCATCAATATCAATCAAGCAAGAGTAGGGTTTTACCTCCATCGAGAGGGCCCGAACCTGGGTAAAAACATCGTGTCCCTTGTCTCCTGTTACCATCCGCCTAGACGCACAGTTCGGGACCCCCTACCCGAGATCCGCCGGTTTTGACACCGACAGCTAGGGTTACACAGTGTCGGTTACAATGGTAGGAGATCTACGTATCCGTATTGCCAAGCTTGCCTTCCATGCCAAGGAAAGTCCCATCCGGACACGGGACGAAGTCTTCAATCTTGTATCTTCATAGTCTTGGAGTCCGGCCAATGATGATAGTTCGGCTATCCGGACACCCCCTAATCCAGGACTCCCTCAGTAGCCCCTGAACCAGGCTTCAATGACGATGAGTCCGGCGCGCATATTATCTTCGGCATTGCAAGGCGGGTTCCTCCTCCCAATAATTCATAGAAGATTGTGAACACCAGGATAGTGTCCGGCTCTGCAAAATAAATTCCACATACCACCATAGAGAGAATAATATTTACACAACTTCCATTTGCTGACGTATTTCGTGGTGTGACGTCACCCATGGCCAAGCCTTTACTCGAATCGTTTTTGTCATACCACCTGAGCGCGTTTAGCGAAGGGGTTTCCTTGGCACGTCTTGTCGAAGCAGAGATTGTGTTCCCCTTATTCTGGGATTCTCATCAATACGGACGTGGCTAACCCAACCGCGCTCGTCGCCACGCCCCCTCCATCGAAGGCGAGTCCCAAACGGTCACGGGGACGGCTCTTGGTATTCTCCCCCTTCATAATGGGACCAAGGCCTATTCCTTTTCTTCAATCCTCAATAGAATCCGCCCCTCGCCCCAAGTTCCAACACCCAAGGCTCCAAATTCGGGTGCTTCGGACCTTCGACAATGTCCGGCTCCGACCTACAGGGCCGGTGGATGTCCTCTTCCGTCACGGAAGAGGACGTGCTAAAACTGAGAGACGCCAGGTACCTAACCTACGAGATTTCGCATAGGTTGCCCGCCCAAGGGCAAGTCATTCCCACTCCCGAGCCTGGCGAGAGCGTCGTGTTCGTGTCTCACCTCCGTCGGGGTTTAGGCTTCCCGATGGATCCCTTCGTGAGAGGGCTCATGTTTTACTATGGGTTGGAATTTCATGACTTGGCTCCAGAGTCCATCCTCCATATCTCATCGTTCATCGTTGTCTGCGAAGCCGTCCTCCGCACCACCCCTCACTTCGGATTGTGGCTCAAGACCTTCGACGTGGAGCCGAAGATGATCGAGGGGCGACGGTCAGTGTGCGGAGGGGCAGTTATAAGCAAGAGGGCCGATGCTCCGTGGCCCGTGGGCTCCTTTCAAGAGGAGCTTGGTTTGTGGCAGCAGGAGTGGTTCTACATCACCGCTTCTAGGGGCACCAGGCAGGTGGCGCCACCCGCCTTCCGCTCGGGCCCTCCACAACGGCTGGCGTCGTGGGTCAACAAAGGGCTTGCCTGGGGGCCGTCCAAGGACGTGCCACTTTTGCAGGGCCACATTCGAGACCTCCAGGAAAGGGAGATCAATATGATCGTAGTGATGCGGGTTATGCTGATTCGGCGTCTTCTGCCCTGCAAACGCCGCCCCCTCTGCCTGTGGGAATTCAATCCGGAGGGACCGCGAGCTCTTCAACACTTCATGGGTACAACACCCGTGGAGATGTATAAACTGTTCTTTGGATCACAAGAGATGTGTCCAGACTTGACCGAGAACGCCGGCCTAAGCTGCAATCGCCTGGATACTCAAGTAAGTAGTCCTGTGTCTAGATAAACCGTCCGTTTATTTATCATGGATTTGCCTTTTAACCAGCTATCCCTTGAACAGGAGTGGACAGCGAAAGCAAAACTGATACGGTGTCCGGCCCCCCTCCCTGAGACCACGCCGGATCCCGTGTTAGTCAAGATGTTGGAGGTTGTGCCTTCGGAAGAGGGCGAAGGGGGGAACGGGAAAACTACCGCCTCTGCTGAGGAGGCTCTCAATAAGGGGGGGACCAAGAATCCCTCCCTCCAGGGGAAGAAGAGGACCGCTTCCAAAGACCCGGAGGCTAAGGCCTCAAAGCGAGGGAAGAGTCCCGGCCGCACTGTCTCCCCAAAGGAATCAGCCCTCTAGCGAGCCGTAAGTAGAAAAAGGGGAGCTTTGTAATAAGGGACATCCCTATTTTTATTTCCGAGGATAACCAGAGTTTCTACTTTGTAGTTCGGACCTCAGCCCTTCTCAGCTGAGCTCATCTGCGGGGGATCTTCGTCCGGAGATGATGGAGAGCGAGACGCCTCCATCTTCCGCGCCGTCAGGCGGGGCGGACGACCCTAAGGTGTCGTCGCGGAGGGTCTCCCCGAATCCGGCGGGGCCGGAGAGTTCGGCACCAACTGGTGTACGGCCGGAGGAGCTGAAAGATCTGCTTGAGAGGGCGTCTATCTTAGAAGATCACCATACATTAATGAGTACGGTGATTGAAAGGATCTCATCCGCTGGGAGCGGGTTGCATGAGGCCGTCAGAAGTTTAGTGACGGGGTTTGAGGTACGCAAAAAATGACATACCTTTTGATAGTTTTGCACATAGAGTGCGCCCTGTATAGATAGTAGCCCCTGAGACTCGGTATGTTGTCGAAAGCGACAGCGTGCCGAGGATCATAATCTCAGTTATAAAATGTCGCCCTTCCTATGCAGGTGGCGGAACGTTCGGTGGCCAGCCGGATTGATAGAGTTGCCGAACTGAAGCGGCAACTCGACGTTGCGGATGCGGATATCGCGCTGGTCAATAAATGACTTGACGAGTCACAAGGTAGGTGGTTTCTCCGCGGTCACCTGGTAAGGGAGCTGGTGCCCACACCTTACAACATGTATGCTTGATGCAGATGGCGCTGCTACTATGGAGGACCTTCGGGAAGAGCTTGCTCGAGCCAAGGAGCAAGCCAGAAAAAGTGATGTGGCTGCCTTGAAGGCAGCCGAGGAGCTAAAAGCCGAAAAGGCTGCTCACTGCCGAAGCAAGGAGGAGATGGCCGGAATGGCCGTGAAACTGAAAGATGCTACCGACCGCTATGAGGTTCTTGAAAGAGAACACCAAGCGGAGCAAGAGGACCTGAAGAGGGCCGCCGCCGAAGCCAAGGATGCCCGTTCTGCAATGCGGGCTATAAAGGAGGAGTTGCGTCAGGCCGGAGACATTGCGGCTGGAAAGCCCTTTCTGCTGCGAAGGAAGTTTACGGATCCGAAGTATGCTCAGTTGGGCCAGTTGTGGGGTGCGGAGGATCCTTATCTAAATTTGGAGGCGAGTGCGGCGGACGCAGTCGTGCACTTCCGAAGCCAAAAGGATCACGAATTGGAAGAGCTTTTTTGGTCTCAATTCCATAGTCCGGAGCGTCCCCTTCCGTTAACCGATCGGTTGGCTGAGTGGGCTGAGCTGAATAGGCTGTCCGGACTTGCCATGAAGGATGTCGTGGCTCATCTGTGGCCGGAAAGGCCCAAGCCGAAGAGTTATTTTGGCTTAGTGCAGCAATTCCTTGATGCGGTGCCGCATATCAAGGCGATGAAGCGGTCGGCATGCATAGAGGGTGCACGGATGGCTCTTGCCCATGTCAAAACATACTGGGCAGAGATGGATGCCACCGACATTGCGTCCCGGGATTCGGACAGAAGTCGATTACCCGCCGAGCACTATTTTGAGGAAGTCCTGCGGGGCGCTTGTTTAGTAGAGTCGCAGTGCTCGAAAAACGTTATGTTCAAATGACATGTATGATTTGTAAAACCATATTTATGATATCTCATGTGCGGCCGTTAATGTATATGTATATATAACCTGAAAGATGGCAGTCTTCGGCTTCAGCCCCCACGCACATGGTGCGGGGGTGTTTGCAAAAAAAAGCGCATTTTCACACTTAATCCAACGTCTTGGTCCTGTGAAGGAGGTGGTAGCGTAGCAAACTAGGAAACCGGACTATAATGCTTTATCACTTTCACTTAGCCATAGGAGTTCGAAGGTGGGGCTACGATATAGCCCCTAGGGGCACTGCGCTCTCCGATTTCGGGGTGCGTGTGTGCCTGACCGGGAAATGGTCCTTCGTCAAAGCGGAGGAATTCTAGACATTCCTGTAGTCGATCGAGTGGTTGACCAGTCTCTCGCTATATCATGACAGTCAGTTTTCGGCTTTCTCTACTGAGGTGCTCGCCCGGCCGAACCGGGGCAAAATCGCAGTAGTTCTCTTGGTGCCGCGTTAGCCGATAGAGCGGAACGTAAGTCAGCAAAACACAGGAGCCGGGCAAACCCAACATTTGACCAAAGACATGATTCAGAGCTGATGCATATAAGGCCTAACTCGAGACGCCGAACACTCCCTGAGGTATTCGGTCTTTATGATAACGGGCAGAATAATGCCCTAAGCCCCTAGTTTCTAGGTACGCGCAAAAACTTCTGACGCGGCCGATGCCAAAACGCCAACCTCCTCCTCGGTTATGGTAAGAAACCGGGGGATGTGTGTCAACAAGAGACAGTAAAAAAGGTTTACGCAGGGTCTTAATCTGAAAAGAATCCTTGTAACCGGTCCCTGTTGCACGTCTGCGCCTGTGTCTCCGTTATGCTGTATCCTGGACGGCTGTAGCACGTTGTTCATCTATAAAAGTGAAGAACTTAGTTTGGAAAAATATCATGCAAAAAATGTATTTAAAACAGAGTATGATTTATAAGATGAATAAAGATGAGCTTTATTGGCTCTCATTGTTCATTCGTGCAGCCCCTTGTAATGGGGTATGCGTCTAGGAAGCCCCTTGTTTATTTATGCCGGACTCGCCTAACCGTGTCCGAGGTCTGAATGACCTGTTTTCTAGGGGCTTTGATTAGCAAGGCCGGATTAGTGTGTGGCTGTCAATGCAGTCTCACGTTCTTCCGTGGTCAAGGAACACTCGAAGTTACCTTTTAATGAGATGATGCCACGTGGACCGGGCATTTTAAGTGTAAGAGACGCGTAATGCGGTATTGCGTTAAAGCGGGCGAAAGCTTCGCATCCCAATAGTGCTTGATGGCTACTTTTAAATGGGGCGATATGGAAGATTAGCTTTTTGCGACGGAAGTTGTCGGATGAGCCGAACACAACTTCTAGTAGTAAGGAGCCCGTACAATTGGCGTAAGGGCCTGGCGTCACTCCTTTAAAGGAAGTTCCGCTATGGCGAATTTTGGTAGGGTCTATCCCCATTCTGTGGATTGTGTCCTGATATAGCAGGTTTATATCACTGCCGCCATCCATTAGGACTTGTGTAAATGGTAGTCCGTCGATTATGGGCTCCAATATCAAAGCAGTCCTTCCTGCGTTTTGAATACTTCTGGAGTAATCCTGATGGTCGAAAGTAATTGGTTTTGACATCCAATTTCGGGACTCCGCTGGGGTGGACCGTGCGGCGCGTATTTTAGTAGGTGCCGCACTATTTTTCCTTGCTATCACTTGAAGTGAGTTCACTGTTTTGACTTCTTGTGGGTAAGTCTTCTGTTTTCCGGCGCTCTGCTTGTGGGGTTCGTCATCATCTTCGCTTGGTGTGTCGAGCCCCTTTTGTTCGGTGTTAAGTCGGCCGGACTGCTTGAAGACCCAACAATCTCTGTGGGTATGGTTTGCAGGCTTCCCGGGGGTACTATGGATTTGACATATCCTATCCAAGATTTTGTTTAGGTTGGATAGCTCGTCATTGTTGTCCTTAAGAGGCAGTGTTTTGTTATTCGGCCGAGAGCTTTTGAACCCGGCGTTGACCGCCGTGCTCTTTGGGTCATTTTCCTTATTTCGGCGCTGATCTTTTCTGCGTCGTGATTTCCCATTTCCATCCCTGACCTCAGATGTACTCGGGTCGCTGCTGCTGCATCTTGCCAGCCAGCTATCTTCCCCCGCGCAAAAGCGGGTCATGAGGCTTGTTAGCGCGGCCATTGTTCTTGGTTTTTCCTGGCCGAGGTGTCTGGCGAGCCATTCATCTCGGACGTTATGTTTAAAGGCTGCTAAGGCTTCGGCGTCCGGACAGTCGACTATTTGGTTCTTTTCGATGAGGAACCTGTTCCAGAATTTCCGTGCTGACTCTCCGGGTTGTTGAGTTATGTGACTTAAATCGTCTGCATCCGGAGGGCGGACATAAGTCCCCTGAAAATTTTCTCGAAACGCATCCTCGAGCTCTTCCCAACTTCCAATGGTATTTTTTGGGAGGCTTTTGAGCCAATGGCGAGCTGGCCCTTTGAGCTTGAGGGGCAGGTATTTTATGGCATGGAGATCATCTCCTCTAGCCATATGTATGTGTAGGATATAATCCTCAATCCAGACTCCAGGGTCTGCTGTTCCGTCATATGCCTCTATGTTTACGGGCTTGAATCCCGCTGGAAATTCATGATCCAGTACCTCATCGGTGAAACATAGGGGGTGTGCGGCGCCCCTGTATTTAGGTGTACCGTTGTTTTCGAACACTCGACGCGTTGTGTTGCTCCCTGGAGCCTTCTTTTTTGGCCCGTAGATGGATCTGGCCGGGCCATCCTTTTTGCGAGGATCCTTATGTGGATCGTGTGCCGGCTTGTGTGCGGCACCGCTTGCCGCTCTTAGCCTGTCATCTGGTCGTCTATCTGGCCAGGCGGCCTCTTTGTTTTTTGACTGTGGGGGCTCTACGGCCTCCTCGTCAAATTCGGGCAATAGCCTGTGCTTCGGGTAGCTCTTTGCTTGGTGACTATCGCCGTATTTATCTGTGGTCTTGAGTACTTTGATCCATCTCATTCTGAGTATGTCTTCCGCTGTTTTGAGCTTCCGCTTCTGCTTCTTAAAACTTCTTGCAGTGGCGACGAGCCTTTTGTGGAGGTTCTTATGCTCCGGTGATGTGTCCGGCATGAGATCGTCTGGACTATTGTTTTCGCCGGGGATGGGTTGCTCGTCCAATTCATCCTGTTCGGATGGTTGCTTGGTGGCATGTTCGGCATCCACTGGTTCGCCCGGCTCTATGGCTGGGTCTGTGTGGGTGCTGTTGTTATCGAGGCGGGACTTCGGGCGGCGCTTGCATCGCTGTTTTGGCTGTTTTTTGGGGGAATTATCCTTCGCTGCATCCCGTTGTTCCTTGTTATCGCTTCCTTTTGGTGTACCCACCATGTATACGTCGTGAGTTGAGGTGGTTTTCCAATGCCCTGTGGGCGCTGGTTCTTGGTCATCTCCGGCATCGTCGTCCATACCGTCGATGTCTTCGGAGTCGAAGTCTAGCATGTCGGTTAGGTCGTCGACGGTGGCTACAAAGTGGGTGGTGGGTGGGCGTTGAATTTCTTCGTCGTCCGCATCCCAACCGTCCTGACCGTAGTCCGGCCAGGGCTCTCCTGATAACGAGAGACACTTTAACGAATTCAGGATGTCGCAAAAAGGTGAGTGCTGAAAGATGTCCGCAGCGGTGAACTCCACGATCGGCGCCCAATCGGATTCGATTGGTAGGGGCGCGGGAGGTCCGGAGTCCGGCACCTCAGAGTCACGAGCTTCACAAGGGACAGGGTCGGTATTCGGCTCCATCGCCGTAGAGGTAGCAGCCCCCGAGGCAGTGTCTAGCCACCCATCCTCGATCGGCGCAGTCGGCTCTGAGTTAAGGGTCGGAGCGGACTCTCGTGTGGCCTCCAGGGCACTGTCCGGCAGCAGAGCTAGATCGTGCTCATCGTGACAGTGCAGTGCGCACGGCTGTGGCTCGAGTCGGTCGAAGATCAAGTCTCTGCGGATGTCGGCCGTGAAGTTTAAACTTCCAAATCTGAACTGATGGCCAGGGGCGTAGCTTTCAATCTGCTCCAGATGGCCAAGCGAATTGGCCCGCAGTGCAAAGCCGCCGAATACAAAGATCTGTCCGGGGAGAAAAGTCTCACCCTGGACCACGTTGTTGTTGATGATCGAAAGAGCCATCGGGCCTATGTGCGACGACACAGAGGAACTCTCAATGAAAGCACCAATGTCGGTGTCAAAACCGGCGGATCTCGGGTAGGGGGTCCCGAACTGTGCGTCTAGGCGGATGGTAACAGGACACAAGGGACACGATGTTTTTACCCAGGTTTGGGCCCTCTCGATGGAGGTAAAACCCTACTCCTGCTTGATTGATATTGATGATATGGGTTGTACAAGAGTGGATCTACCACGAGATCAAGGAGGCTAAACCCTAGAAGCTAGCCTATGGTATGATTGTTGTTCGTCCTATGGACTAAAACCCTCATGTTTATATAGACACCGGAGAGGGCTAGGGTTACACAGAGTCAGTTAGAATGGTAGGTGATCTACATATCCGTATTGCCAAGCTTGCCTTCCACGCCAAGGAAAGTCCCATCCAGACACGGGACGAAGTCTTCAATCTTGTATCTTCATAGTCTTGGAGTCCGACCAATGATGATAGTTCGGCTATCCGGACACCCCCTAGTCCAGGACTCCCTCAATGTTGTTAAGCAGAATGTTTTCCCTTTATCTTTGAAGGGAGACGCATTGACATGGTATAGGCTATGTGATGATATGGGATCTTGGAACTATAAACGATTGAAGGTCAAATTTCACCAGAAGTTCTATCCTATGCATCTTGTTCATCGTGATCGTAATTACATATATAATTTCTGGCATCGCGAAGGAGAAAGCATCGCTCAAGCTTGGGGGAGGCTTAAGTCAATGTTCTCATGCCCCAATCATGAGCTTTCAAGAGATATGATTAGTCAAAAAAATTATGCTTGGCTTTCTCTCAATGATCGCACCATGCTCGATACTTCCTGTGCTGGTTCTTATATGCTGAAGACTATTGAATTCAAATGGGACTTAATAGAAAGAATTAAATGTAACTCTGAAGATTGGGGTTCGACGATGGTAAGGAGTTAGGTATGACACCTAAGTTTGATTGTGTTAAATCTTTTATGGATACCGATGCTTTTCGTGGATTTAGCGCTAAATATGGACTTGACTCTAAGATAGTAGCTTCTTTCTGTGAATCTTTTGCTACTCACGTTGATCTCCCTAAGGAGAAGTGGTTTAAATATAATCCTCCCACTGAAGTAAAAGTAGTTGCACCTATTACAGTTGAAGAAAAGACTATTACTTATAATGATCCTATTGTTCCTACTACTTATGTTGATAAACCACCTTTTCCTGTTAGGATAAAGGATCATGCTAAAGCTTCAACTGTGGTCCGTAAGAGTAATACTAGAACATATACACCTCCTGAGCAAATTAAAGTTGAACCTAGTATTTCTATGGTTAAAGATCTCTTGGATGATAATATAGATGGGCATGTTATTTACTTCTGTGATGAAGCTGCTAATATTGCTAGACCTGATGCTAAGATACATAGACTTGTTGTAGGCATGCCTATTATTTCTGTTAAAATAGGAGATCATTGTTATCATGGCTTATGTGATATGGGTCCTAGTGCTAGTGCAATAGCTCATTCCTTATATGAACAAATTATGCATGATATCGCACTCGTTTAAATAGAGGATATTGATGTTAGTATTAAGCTTGCCAATAGAGATACTATTTCACCAGTTGGGATTGTTAGAGATGTTGAAGTCTTGTGTGGGAAAGTTAAATATCCTGCTGACTTTCTTGTTCTTGGTTCCCCACAAGATAGCTTTTGTCCCATTATATTTGGTAGACCCTTCTTGAATACCGTTGATTCTAGGATTGATTGCAAAAAGGTTGTTGTTACAATTGGCTTAGGGGATATGTCTCATGAGTTTAATTTTGCTAAATTTCGTAGACAACCCCATGATAAAGAATTACCTAGTAAGGATGAAGTTAGTGGTCTTGCTTCTATTGCCGTGCCTCCTACTGATCCATTAGAACAATATTTGCTAGACCATGAAAATGATATGTTTATGAATGAAAGAAGGGAAATAGATGAAGTATTCCTTCAACATGGTCCTATTATGAAACACAACTTACCTGTTGAAATCCTAGGGGATCCCCCTCCACCCAAGGGAGATCCCGTGTTTGAGCTCAAACCTTTACCTGATAATCTTAAATATGTTTATCTTGATGAAAAGAAGATATGTCTTGTTATTATTAGTGCTAACCTTTCAGAGTAGGAAGAGGAAAGATTATTGAAAACTCTAAAGAAGAACCGTGATACTATTGGATATACTCTGGATGATATTAAGGGCATTAGTCCCACTCTATGCCAACACAAAATTAAATTGGACGAAGGCTCCAAACCAGTTAGAGATCATCAACGACGGTTAAATCCTAAGATGAAAGAAGTGGTAAGAAAGGAGATACTAAAGCTCCTTAAGGCATGTATAATTTATCTCGTTGCTGATAGAGAATGGGTAAGTCATGTCCATTGTGTCCCTAAGAAGGGAGGTATTACTGTCGTTCCTAATGATAAAGATGAATTGATCCCGCAAAGAATTATTACAGGTTATAGGATGGTAACTGATTTCCGTAAATTAAATAAAGCTACTAAAAAAGATCATTACCCTTTACCTTTTATTGATCAAATGATAGAAAGACTATCCAAACATACACATTTCTGCTTTCTAGATGGTTATTCTTGTTTCTCTCAAATACCTGTGTCAGAGGAGGATCAATCAAAAACTACTTTTAGTTGCCCTTTCGGTACTTTTGCTTATAGACGTATGCCTTTTGGTTTATGTAATGCACCTATTACCTTTCAAAGATGCATGATGGCTATATTCTCTGACTTTTATGAGAAGATTTGCGAGGTATTCATGGATGATTTCTCCGTTTATGGATCCTCTTTTGATGATTGCTTGAGCAACCTTGATTGAGTTTTGCAGAGATGTGAAGACACTAGTCTCGTCTTGAATTGGGAAAAGTGCCACTATATGGTTAATGAAGGAATTGTCTTGGGGCATAAAATTTCTAAAAGAGGTATTGAAGTTGATAAAGCTAAAGTTGATGATATTGAAAAGATGTCATGTCCCAAGGACACTAAAGATATAAGAAATTTCCTTGGTCATGTCGGTTTTTATAGGAGGTTCATTAAGGACTTTTCTAAAATCTCTAGGCCTCTAACTAATTTATTGCAAAAAGATATTCCTTTTGTCTTTGATGATGATTGTGTAGAAGCATTTGAAATACTTAAGAAAGCTTTGATCACTGCACCTATTGTTCAGCCACCTGATTGGAATTTACCCTTTGAAATTATGTGTGATGCTAGTGATTATGTTGTAGGTGTTGTTCTAGGGCAAAGAGTTGATAAGAAATTAAATGTTATCCAGTATGCTAGTAAAACTCTTGATACTGCCCAGAGAAATTATGCTACGACTGAAAAAGAATTCTTAGCAGTTGTATTTGCATGTGATAAATTCAGACCTTATATTGTTGATTCTAAAGTTACTATTCACACTGATCATGCTGCTATTAAATATCTTATGGAAAAGAAAGATGCTAAACCTAGACTTATTAGATCGGTTCTCTTGCTCCAAGAATTTGATTTGCATATTATTGATAGAAAGGGAGATGAGAACCCCGTTGCAGACAACTTGTCTAGGTTAGAGAATGTTGTTGATGACCCACTACCTATTGATGATAGCTTTCCTGATGAACAATTAGCAGTCACTAATGCTTCTCGTACTGCTCCATGGTATGTTGATTATGCTAATTACATTGTTGCTAAATTTATACCACCTAGTTTCACATACCACCAAAAGAAAAAGTTCTTTTATGATTTAAGACATTACTTCTGGGATGACCCACACCTTTATAAAAAAGGAGTAGATGGTGTTATTAGACATTGTGTACCTGAGCATGAACAGGAACAGATCCTACGCAAGTGTCACTCCGAACCATATGGAGGACACCACGCTGGAGATAAAACTGCACATAAGGTATTGCAATCCGGTTTCTATTGGCCTGCTCTCTTCAAGGATGCCCGTATGTTTGTGTTGTCTTGTGTTGAATGTCAAAGAATTGGTAATATTAGTAGACGTCAAGAAATGCCTATGAACTATTCTCTTGTTATTGAACCATTTGATGTTTGGGGCTTTGATTATATGGGACCTTTTCCTGCCTCTAATGGATACACACATATTTTAGTTGTTGTTGATTACGTTACTAAGTGGGTAGAAGCTATTACAACAAGTAGTGTTGATCATAACACCTCTATTAAGATGCTTAAAGAATTTATTTTTCCGAGGTTTGGAGTCCCTAGATATCTCATGACTGATGGTGGTTCACATTTTATTCATGGTGCTTTTCGTAAAATGCTTGCTAAGTATGATGTTAATCAAAAAATTGCATCTCCTTATCACCCACAGTCTAGCGGTCAAGTAGAGTTGAGTAATAGAGAGCTCAAATTAATTTTGCAAAAGATTGTTAATAGATCTAGAAAGAATTGGTCCAAGAAAATTGATGATGCATTATGGGCCTATAGAACTGCATATAAAAATCCTATGGGTATGTCTCCGTATAAGATGGTTTATGGAAAAGCATGTCACTTACCTCTCGAACTTGAACATAAGGCATATTGGCCTATTAAAGAGCTCAACTATGATTTCAAACTTGCCGGTGAGAAGAGGTTATTTGATATTAGCTCACTCGATGAATGGAGAACCCAAGCCTATGAGAATGCCAAGCTCTTCAAAGAAAAAGTTAAAAAATGGCATGACAAAAGGATACAAAAGCATGAGTTTAACGTAGGTGTTTATGTGTTTATATTCAACTCTCGTTTAAGATTTTTTGCAGGAAAACTTCTCTGTAAATGGGAAGGTCCTTACGTTATCGAGGAAGTCTACCGTTCCGGTGCCAAAAAAATCAACAACTTCGAAGGTACAAGTTCGAGGGTGGTGAACGGTCAAAGAATCAAACATTATATCTCAGGTAATCCTATAAATGTTGAAACTAATATTATTGGAACCGTAACCCTGGAGAAATACATAAGGGACACCTTCCAGAATATTTCAGACTCGAAAAAGGAATAGGTATGTGGTACGGTAAGTAAACCGACTCCAAAACAGTTCTAATAGCAATTTTTCTCCGTTTTGGAATATTTAAGAATTTAGGAAAATAAGAAGTAGTCCGGGAAGGACACGAGGACTCCACGAGGGTGGAGGGCGCGCCCACCCTTACTGGGCGCGCCCCCCTTCCTTGTGGGCACCTCGTGTGCCATCCGGACTCTGTTTTCTTGCATGTTACTTCTTTTTGTCGGTAAAAATTCATTATATAATCTCCCGAAGGTTTTGACCACCGTATCACGCAAAAATCTTCTGTTTTCATTTCGAGCTGTTTTTCTGACAGATCTAGAGCACCATGAAGTCTCCAAGCGCTCCCAAGGACAAGTTTTTCGAGAGGGTCATCAACCCCTATCTCGCGGAGGTGCTGCAACACCCTCAAACCATTGAGATGCATGAGGGGGTGCTGCACATCTACGATGTGGAGGGACCAAGGCGTACCGGAAGTGTGGAGGCAAAGCTTGAAGCTATGGAATAACAAGGTTTCAAGTGCCAAGGGATGGTGGAGCGTGGACTTAAAGCCAACTAGATGATGATCGCGGAATTCACCAACAACCACAAGCTGGACGCCAAGAACATTGGGGAGACCATCTTCAAGCTTCATGAGAAAATCAAGCATCTCTAAGCCCAGATCTATGACCTGCAAAACCAAAACTATGAGTATAAATATAGATTCAAGAGGATGAGTTTGGCTACAGATCTGAGGATCCCGGAGACTCGATCATCCTTCTATGATGGTGAGCCTATGCCTTGGAAGACGGACAACAAGCCTACATCATCAACAACTCCTTCACCACCTCCGAGGACATAATCACATGGGTATGGTCACTCCCCTTGGCAACTGCCAAGCTTGGGGGAGGTGCCCCGGTATCGTATCACCATCACACTCCTATCTTTACCGTTTTACTTAGTTCGATCCTTTTAGTAATATCTAGATCTAGTAGAATGAAGTTTTGGTATGAATTAGTTTTGAGTTTTGCTTTGTGATCCCTCTATGTAATTGAGTCTGTGGGCTATATAATAAAGATTAGTGTTGAGTCAAGGGCCTTGCTATCTTTCTATGATCTTGATAAAATGGAAAGAATAAAAAGAAATAAAAGAGTTCATATTGATCTTATGGATAGTAATGACTTCACACATAAAGAGTATGAGGCATAAAAGTTGTTGAGAGTTGACAAACATAGTTTGGGTCATCGTTGCAATTAATAGGAAGTAATAAAGAAATAGAAGTTCTCACATATAAATATACTATCTTGGACATCTTTTATAATTGTGAGCACTCATTTAAGTATGACATGCTAAAGAGTTGATGTTGGACAAGGAAGACAACGTAATGGGTTATGTTCTCTCACATCTTAGTTAAAATATATTGTCATGGATCATCGAACATGTTGAGCTTGCCTTTCCCCCTCATGCTAGCCAAATTCCTTGCACCAAGTAGAGATACTACTTGTGCTTCCAAATATCCTTAAACCCAGTTTTGCCATGAGTGTCCACCATACCTACCTATGGATTGAGTAAGATCCTTCAAGTAAGTTGTCATGTTGCAAGCAATAAAAATTGCTCTCTAAATATGTATAACTTATTAGTGCGGAGAAAATAAGCTTTATACGATCGTGTGATATGGAAGTAATAAAAGCAATGGACTGCATAATAAAGGTTCATATCACAAGTGGCAATATAAAGTGACGTTCTTTTGCATTAACATTTTGTGCATCCAACCCTAAAAGCACATGACAACCTCTGCTTCCCTCTGTGAATGGCCTATCTTTTACTTTATGTCTTTTACCTTTTGCCAGAGTCAAGGTGATCTTCACCTTTCCCTTTTTCATTTTATCCTTTGGCAAGCACACACACACACACACACACACACACACACACACATATATATATATATATATATATATATACACATAAACACTATTCTGATCACGGGATCAGAATAATATTCTGATCACAACCGAAACTGCCTGAGTAACGCGTTTGAACTTCCCTCTGTACTGGGTTGAACTTCAGCTAAAAGGTGTCCAAATGGGGCTTGTGATATACCGTTGGAAAGCTATGGACACCAATATCATGATCCAAGTTAAATTTTTGCCAAATGTAAGCGGTTTAAGAGCAGTTTTGAAAATCGTTTTTTCTTCATACAAAAAATGTGAATCGTATTTTTGATCATATTGTAAACTGTTTATCGGAATGAGGTAAATAATATAGCGTTGGAAAGCTGCTGCAAAACCTCTCCTTTGAAATGTTAAAAGTTTTCTCTAATTCCCTATGGATAAAGAGTAATTTTGAAAATTGTAAAATTTCACAAACCGAACAGCCGAGTTCGTATTTTCAATGTAATTTCTAAACGGCTAATCCATTTGAGGCAAATGATATGGCATTGGAAAGCTTGTGAAAATGCGCTACTTTTTCATGTTAAAAGTTTTTTCTAATTTGAAACGGTTTAAAAGTAATTCAGAAAACGGTACAAGTTCCACCGACTTCGTATTTTCGAGATAATTTTTTAACCGTATGGCCGAATGCAACAAATAATACGGCGTTCGAAAGCTTGAGCAAATGCGAAACTTTCTCGTATATATTGTTTCTCCTAATTCCTTATAGTTTTAAGTTAAATTGGAAAATGGCTAAAAACGTATTTTTGGCATAATTTCTACATACTTTATCGACATGGGGAAAATAATATACCACTGAAAAGCTACGGAAAATGCGGAACTTTCTCATATTGATGGTTTTCTCCTATTCCTTGCCGTTTTCAAGTAATTGCGAAAATGGTGAGATCATTCGTTCTGCCTTTATCGCGAAACTGATTCTTCGAACATGCATCGCGTGAAGAACCTGAACTTCTTGGCACGTGTACTTGAACTTCACTCTGTTTTTCACGTGCTTTTTTTTGCTCGTATATCTCTATCCACTGCTCCTAGCTCTCCATCCACTCACCGGAATTGAGCAAGTGATATACCGATGGAAAGCTGCTGTAAACACGCAACTTTACCGTGTTGATCATTTTTTTCATACTCGCAACGATTTTAAGTTTTTCATCTGAAATTCATTCAGCGTAGTAGTTGAACTTCATGTTGAACTTATGTGACGTATTTTTGTTTGTACGCGCGCCTGAACTTCTCTCTGTACGAACCCGACCTTCGGGCTATCTTCGCAACCGTGCCTTCTACCGTGAATTTTTCTGGTTAGTCATGTTTCATGTGATGTAAGTGTAATCTTCAAATGATTTTTAGCAACTAAATACTCATTTTAGATAGGAATCTTGCTCATAGGCGGATTTTGCACTCGGGTCGTGAAGAACTCTTGTTTTTTGCGATTTTACTGCCTGAGTTGTTCGACCTAAACTTCCCCCTGTGCCAGGTTGAACTTCCCGCAACATTGCCCAAATAGGGCTTGCTATATACCGTTGGAAAGCTATGGACACGAGTATCATGACCCAAGTTCAATTTTTCGCAAAATGTAAGCGGTTTAAGAGCAGTTTTGAAAATCGTTTTTTCTTCACACAAAAAACATGAATCGTAATTTCGATCACATTTCTAAACCGTTTATCGGAATGAGGCACGTAATATGGCTTTGGAAATCTGCGGCAAAACCGCTCCTTCCACATGTTGAAAGTTTTCTCTAATTCCCTACGGTTAAAGAGTAATTTAGAAAATCGTAAAATTTCACAAACCGAACAGCAGGGTTTGTATTTTCGATGTCATTTCTAAACGGATAAACCAATTGAAGCACATGATATGGCGTTGGAAAGCTTATGAAAATGCGCTACATTTTCATGTAGAAAGTTTTTTCTAACTTTGAACGGTTTAAAAGTGATTTAGAAAACGGTACAAGTTTCACCGAGTTTGTATTTTCGATCTATTTTTTTAACCCTATGTCCGAATGCCACAAATGATATGGCGTTGAAAAGCCTGAGGAAATGCGAAACTTTTTGGTATATATTATTTATCGCAATTCCTTACTGTTTTATGTCAGTTTTCAAAATGGCTAAAAATGTATTTTCACTGTAATTTCCACAAACTTTATCGGAATTGGGCAAATAATATACCGTTGAAAAGCCAAGGAAAATGCGAAACTTTTTCATGTTGATGGTTTTCTGTGATTCCCTGCCGTTTTCAAGTAATTTGGAAAATGGCGAGATCATTCGCTCTGCCTTTATCGCGAGACAGATTCGTGAAAAATGAATCGCGTGAAGTACCTGAACTTCTCGGTATGAAACCTTGAACTTCACTCTGTTTTTCACGTGCTTTTTTTGCCCGTGGCTCTCCATCCACGCACCGGAACACTCACCGGGATTGAGCAAGTGATATACCGATGGAAAGCTGCTGTAGACACGCAACTTTCCCGTGTTGATCACTTTTTCATACTCGCAACGGTTTTAAAAGTTTTCCATTTGAAATTCATTCCGTGTAGTACTTGAACTTCCAGCTGTTTTCATGTTGAACTTCCGTGACGTATTTTCGTTTTGTAATTTTCTCATACATTCGTCATTGTCACACAAATGATATTCCTTTTGTACAAATCTCTCTCACAATATTTTTTGAACTTTCTCCGACGAAGGACTTGACTTACACAAATGATTTCCTACTGTTTTGAAGTAAATTAGAAAATGACGAGATCATGATTCCTGCCTTCATCGCGAATGGAAATACACTGTGTGAAGTAGTTAAACTTCTCGTGCATGTCTGTTCGAACTTCACACTGTTTTTAACGTGTTGTTTTTTGCTCTGCGTGAAGTAGTTGAACTTCTAGGACGTGTCTGTTTGAACTTCACTTTGTTTTTGACGTGCTGATTTTTTACGTGGTGTTTTTTGCACTACGTGAAGTAATTGAACTTCTGGGGCATCTCTATTTGAACTTCACCCTGTTTCACTTTTTTTTTAATTTTTTCTTATATGAAATACACACCATGTAGTACGTGAACTTCCGGTTGTTATCACTTTGAACTTCTCTCTGATTTGAGAGAATTATTTTAAAACACAAAAATAACATATTTTTATGTATTTTGGACATCTAAATACACGGTGAACCTCTCTCAGAAGAATTTTTCAACTTTTCCTCGCCGAGCACTTGAACTTCTAGCAACCATTTTTTTTCATTAATGAGTTGTTTTTAAAAGTGCAAAAAATGGCGTTGTGTTTTTATTTTTTGAACAGGTAAATCCTAGGTTTTAATAAACTCCGAACTTCTTTGTTATTTTAATTTGAACTTCACATTTTTATATTTTGAGTAAAGAATTGTATTCGATTTTTATACGGAAAAAATCGAACATGGAAATACAAGGTGAACCTCTCTCGCAAGAATTTTTGAACATCTCCGGACAGAGCATTTGAACTTCTTTCAACCAACCTTTTAAGCTTTTATTTTTATATACTTTTATTCTCACCTGAAATGCATCCCTTGCAGTACTTGAACTTCTCGTTGTTTTCACTATGAACTTCTTACAACAGGTAATAATTTTTTGAATACATTAAAATGTATTTTAAATGGTATACATGTAAATTTTAAACCGTTCATCGAAATGAGGAACATAATATACCCGGTGTAAAGCTTATGAATTGCAGCAAGTTTTTCATGACACATGTGGTACAAATTCGTTGCCGTTTGAGAGAAGTTTTTAAAATGGAAAAACAACGTTGTTTTCTGCTTTTTAAAACAACATGTAAATGAACGACGGGCGTATCGTAAATATAATTTTGACCCGTGTAGGGTGGAGCACGTGAACTTATTGCAACAAACCTTTTAGGCTTTTAGTTTTGTATTCTTTTATTCTCTTCTGAAACAAAGTAGTTGAACTTCCCGGTGCTTTCACCTTGAACTTCTGTCACGTATTTTTGTTCAACCTCTCTCACAAAAAATTTGAACTTTCTCGGGTAGAGCACTTGAACTTCTAGCAACAAAATTTTTAGCATTTTCATTTTCATTCTTTTTTTAATACAAAATGCACACCGTGTAGTACGTGAACTTCTCGCAATTATCAATCCGAACTTCTGACATCATGCGTTATGTCTTCATCGCAAAAAACGAGTATCCGAAGATGCACTGCGTGAAGGGGTTGAACTTCTAGAGCAGTTCTATTTTGAACTTCAGTCTGTTTTTCAAGTGCTGCTATTTTATAAACTCTGTGCTTCTCTGTTATTTTAATTTGAACTTCGTAGTTCCATTTTTATAGAAGAAAAAAATTGACTTTTCTAAGAAAGCATTGAACAACTTTTTTGAAAAAAATTTCCAGAAAGGAGAAGAATAAGAGGTTTTGTATATACATCGAGCTGCTCCGTTATTTTAATTTGAACTTCTTAGTTTTATTATTTAGTAACAAGAAAACTTTGAGTTTTTTTAAAAACGCCAAAAATATGTTGTTTTTTATTTTTTGAACTTGTAAATCCTAGGGCTTAATATACTTTGAACTTCTGTGTTATTTTTAGTTGAACTTCACATTTTTTATTTTTTATTAAATATTTTTTTTATTTTTAAAACGTGTCGGGGAAACTGATCCACGAATACCTATGGGGACCGGCGGACCGAGCCCCTTTCGGTTCGGCGGGGGGTGGAGATCGCACGAAGAGCGGATCGAGGCGAAACACACGAGCAGTTTACCCAGCTTCGGAGCTCTCCGGAGAGATAATACTCCTACTACTGCTTGTTTGATTGTATTGAGTTCTTGCTCGGGAGCACTGAGTGCTAAAGTACACTCGAGCTGCTAACGAGACCGAGCGTGAGTGTTTTCTGGCTTCGAAATGAACGAACCCCCCTCTACGTTGCACATGGGCCTCCTTTTATATGCTCAAGGGGTCACCGACAGGTGGCAACGTAGGCAAGGGTAAAAATGGAAAAGGATTTGTGGTTGGTACAACTACCTGCACAGTGTATCCTACCTAACCCTGATGGCAGGGGACAAAGGCATTAAATGCCCGTCTGCGTCGCCCAAACAGTGCAGAAAGGGACCGTCAGGGACGCCATCGCTCACCATGATGGCAGTCTTGTCAGCGTTGCTTGCCACCGCGCACCGCTGGCTGCACAGCCTCTCGCCACGCGCGCCTGGAAAGGCCCCCAGGGCGACACGTTGGTGGATGTGCTGGAGCGCGGGTACGGAGTGGTAGCCTGCCGCGGCAAGCGCCTTGCCGCGGCCGTTGTCTTGTCGCGCGTCCGGAAGCTTGTCGCTCACTGGGCCTTGCCGGGATGAGCGGCGCGTCGCGGCAAGTTCCTTGGGATGCCTTGGTTGGCCTTCCCGGCAAGCTCCCCTTGCCGGGGCCTTGTCTCTTTGGCTGGAATACTTTGTCTTGAATGGCTCCAAAGGAACCACGGAGGACCTTGGCGGTCACCTGGCAAGCCTTGCCGCGGGGTGCTGCAACTGCCCATGCACAAGTTCAGGATACTAGGGTACCCCTATTCTAGTACACCGACAGGAGCCCCCAGGCCTGGGCCACACACGGTGCCGAGCGCTGTTGGGCCAGGCCCAAAACAGGGCACGGGCACACGCGGCCTGGGTTACGCCGTATCTTACTCCGTATCCACCGCGCCCTCCCCCAACGGCACGCGTCGAATGCGGCGTCGTGGGAGAGATCGTGGGTGGTTTCTTTATTCGGAAGGGCGAAACGTCCGCCCCCTCCCTCTTTATAAGTAGGGGAAACAGGGGCAGTTCGCCCATATCGCCGGTCGTTACTCCAACTTCGCAAATCTCCGCCGCTCCCCTTCTTCCCGAAGCTGAAAGAGAGCAGCGCTCCGCCCCCCATTGCCACCAGCACCACCAACACCGTCGATCTCCCCCACCACCTCCGCCATGGCTCAGAAGGCCGACAAGGGGAAGGGCGTGAAATTGGTTGAGGCGCAGCGGCTCGCAGCGCTGCGAAAGGAGCGGGCCATCTTCCCCCCTCAGCTCGGCACGAAGGAGCTGAGGGAGTACTACTACCTCTTCTGGTCGACGGAGACGCGAGCGCATCCGCGCACGAAGGTACTCCCGGCTACCGCTTCGAGACTGGCTCTGAACGGGTATCCCTTCTTCGCGTTGTTCTTCTACTGCGGGCTCTGCCCGCCCTTCTCTGAATTCTTCTGTGACATCATGAACACCTACGGGTTCCGCCTCCTTGACTTCACCCCCAACGCCATTCTGACCATGGCAGTTTTCGCACATCTCTGCGAAAACTTTGTCGGAATCCATCCAAACATAGCTCTTTTCCGCCACTTCTTTATGCCCCGGGTTGAGAGAGGGGAGCCTCTTGCCGGCGGGATCGCTTGGATCTTGAGAGTCGGCAAGAAGAAGCTTATCTGGAGGGAGAGCTCTGCAGCAAATGGGAGGAATGGAGAGCAGAGTGGTGCTGGATTGTCGAGGAGAACCCGCAGCCATTTACTGCCCTGCGCCAAGCCCCAATAGTGCATGGTAACGATTGGAGCAACGTGGCCCGGAAGACGACAGGCTGAAGATCGCCGTCACCCGGATCCTACGCCTCAGGCTTGCCGGGCTCAACGTAGGCGCCGTTGGCGCAGATTTTCTTCCCTGCCGCATCGCCCCCTTGCAAGAGAGGAGGAGACCCGCCTGGGAGTTCCAGAACTCGGCGGATATCATGAGGCTGCGCCCGGGCCTTAACTTCAACTTCACCATCCTGGAGCTGTACGCGATGCTCCTGGAGCTGTTCAAGCGCGATCCTCAACATCCATTCATGTTGCCGAGGAGCGTCGTTCCGTTGTGCAACAACTCCTCACTCGACCGCATCCGTGCAATGATGCTGCTGTGCGACTCGCACGGAATCGTCCCGACTTGGCAAGAGCCTGCAGACGACGTCGTGCGGGATTTCTTTGACGGCTTGGTAGAAGTGCCGGTCCGCGCCGATGAACAAAAGAGCCTCACCCGCGATACCACCGATGATGAGATGCAGCGCATCGCCACCAGGCTGGAGGAGGCGGCAGCAGCCACTGCCACGGGCGAGTTTGGATTCACCGTGGAGGAGGCAGAGGCAGCAGAGGCGGCAAGCCTTGCCGAGCGAGAGGAGTTCGCCGGCGAGGAAGAGCTTGTCGGGCCTGAAGCTGAGCCGAGCGAGCCCGACGAGGGAGAGCTTGTCGGGCCCGAACCTTCAGACAGCTTGCCGCAGGCGGAGCCCCCAGCCCCGCCAAGAAGGCGTCTCCGCAAGGCCGCGGATGTAGTGGGGCGGCAGACGGGTCAACAGCCGCCGAGCCGCGCGACACGCTCTACCGCAGCAAGCACCGTCGCCGCGGGAGCGCCTCACGCCGCTGCGGCAACTGGAGCGGGGTCTTCCCGGTCCACTACTACTGCTCCTGCGAAGCGGACAAGGGAACCTACTCCTCTGCCTCGTCGCACCGGAGGTGAGCTGGACTTCGATCTCTCCGCGCTCAGCTCCGACGAGGAAGAAGAAGAGTAAGATTCCTTGCTGTTCTTGTAGTTCTTCAATTTTTGTTGTTTCGTCTTGTGTCTGATTTGCTTTACTCTGAACTCGTTCCTTTTCAGGACTCTGGCCCAGAGAGCGGCGAAGAGAGCCAAGGCCCCGGTGATTGTCATCGAGGACGATCCCACCGCGATGGCAGAGGACATGTCCGAGACCACCTTGTCGGACCCGGCAACCATTCCTCAAAGCAGCCCCCAGCGCAGCCCCCCACGTAAGTATATGGTTTACTTCATGCTGTCAGGCGTGCATGGTTGTTCTTGCTCTGCTGATATCAGACTGTTGGTTTGTGTAGGAGCAGAGCAGCCTCACCAAGAGGGCCCGGAAGCCGCTCCTGAAATGCCATCTGCTTCGACTACACCGCCAAGGGAGGATTCCCCGGCAAGGGAGCGTTCTCCGGCAAGGGAGAATTCTTCGGCAAGGGACAGTTCTCCGGCAAGGGATAGCACCAGCGATCCCCAGGTGGCGGAGACCACGGATGTAGATCTTAGTACAGGTAACCCTCTCGCCTGAAAAACTTCCCTTGAGTTCTTCTTCTTCTGATTTTCTTTTTGAATATTTGCTTGACCTTTCTCCCCTCTTCGGTCGTCAGATCCACCTGCCACGGAGCCGATGGAAACCGGGGCCGCCGGCGAGGAGAACGCGCACGGCAACAACGACGCCGCCGCTGCCACCGAAGAAGAGGCCGGTGCTGATGATCCCGCCGGTGAAGAGGCCGCCAAGGCTGCCGCCGCAGAAGCTGGCGAGGAATCCGGCGATCACACTGATGGCCCCGAGGCTGCAGGAGCGCCAGGCGCTGCACCGACCGCCGGTCCCTCTGCCGCTGCTGCAGCGCCAGGCTCCGAAGAGCCCCAGCCCGGCGCCTATTTGAAGGCTGGCGATGGCGTCTTCATCAAGCTCCCCTGGGCGTCGAGCTCCAGGGCGCCGGTCGAAGGAGAAACTTTTGATGAAGAGGTGCTCGCCTCTGCTGGGCTGGCGCTGGTCGACGTGCCAAGCAGCAGCAGCGACCAGCCTGAGGAGGAGCGGCTGCTGCGAAAGCTGCTGTCGCTCTACCGCGCCCGACAAGCCAAGCTGGCATCTCGAGAGGCACTTGTCGCGGAGGCGGGAGTGGATATCGAGAAGCGCGCGGAGGAGCTCCGGGGTCTCAGGCAGGAAGCTCTCCGGTCCCTGAGCGGGAGCAACTTCTCGAGGAGCAGAAAGCCTTCCTCCTCGAGAAGGCTGAAGTTAAAGAGAAGCAATGGCTTGTCGCCGAAAATCTATTTGCGCAGGAAGGAGAGTTGGCGCAGCGCAAGGTCAACCTTGACAGCCACGAGGAGGAGCTTGCCACGCGCGAGCAAGCAATTGGCGGGGCTCTCAAGGAGGCAAGGGATGCTGCCGCAGCTACCGAGGCCGCCAAGAAGGAGCTGGAGACGAAGGTGGCGCAGCTGGAAGCCGATCTCAGGGCGAGCGGCGAGGAGCTTGCCGCGCTCAAGCGTGAGCGCGAGAAGGACGCTGCTGCTCATGGTGAGCTGCAGGGTCTTCTCGCTGAGAGGAGCAAGGAGCTCAGTGCCGCCAAGGATTCCAATGCAGATCTCGAGTTGAAGCTAGCTACTTTGACTCAGACGCTGGACGGCGCCAGGGAGCGGGAGGTGGCCTTGTCGGAGAAGATCAAGGCCGACGAGGCACTGCTGGCGAGTGCTGCTGCCGCCCACGATGCTTTCAGGGAGACTGTGGAGCACTGGACCGAGGGTCTTGTGGATCTTGCCGCCGCCATCGACGGGGAGCTGGCACAGCTGGGGATGGAGGATCTCGGGTACTCCTCCGATGAGCACCTCCAACCCAGCGCCAAGCTTAGCTTGTTCTTCAAACGCATGGCGACGGCCCTCCAGCGACTCCGGGAGAAGATCCCAAAGCAGCTGGCCGACGAGTCGCGCAAGATCTGCGCAGGAGCTCTCCAGAAGGTGCTGATGAAGGTGGCCTTCCGCAACCCAGGCCTCAACTTCACCAACGTCCTCAAGTCCTTGCCGCCGGATGCTGATCTGGAAGCGCCCAAGGCCCTTGTCGCACCCATTGTGGACAAGGTGAGCGGAATCAAGAGGGTTGAGGGCGATCGCGTAGATTAGGCCGCCCGTTTTCTCTTTTTCTTTGTCGCTGCTAGTCATGTCATGAGAACAATCTGTTAGAGCTGCGACAAGCTATCTTGTAATATAACTCTATTTTGGGTAGAGATTTGCTATGTTATTCCCTTTACTTGATTCCTTCCTTTGTATGTTTTTGCCCTACGCTTTTAGGGAACTTGCCGGCGCAGGCACCTTAGCCGCGAGCGCTGAGTGCGGGACGTCAGCAGCCTGCTGGCGGTGCCGCTACCGACAAGAAACCTTGTCGCAACTAGTCGCAGCTCACTTAAATTGTTGAGCGGACTCGAAACAAAGTAAGGGCGCAACTAGCTACGAGTTGGTTCCCCCGCGCACAGGTTTTCCATACAAAGTACGGTCGTTCGAGGAAGATAACTTAAAAATTTAAAACTGATTGCTCAAACTTTGGCAACTTAGCTTTTCTGTCGTTTGCTTTCCGGTAAGGCGAAACTTCCTTGAACGATGCCTGGTCCACACCATTATCTTCTCCTTGGACGTACTGCATGAAGGTGCGGCTCGTGAATTGCGTGCCGTTGTCGGTGATGATCCTGTTAGGAATCCCGAAACGGTAAACAATCAACCTGAAGAACTTGACTGCTGCCTGTGCTGTCACCTTCCTCACTAGTTCCACTTCTGGCCACTTTGTGAACTTGTCGATTGCAACGTACAAGTACTCAAAGCCCCCGACAGCTCGGGGAAAGGGGCTGAGGATATCGAGCCCCCAGACCGAAAATGGCCAGGATAAAGGGATCGTCTGGAGAGCTTGAGCTGGCTGGTGTATCTGCTTGGAATGGAACTGGCACGCTTCACACTTGGTTACTTGTGCAGTTGCATCCTGGAGAGCTGTCGGCCAAAAGAAACCTTGCTGGAACGCTTTGCCGGCAAGTGCTCTTGCCCCAATGTGGTGGCCACATATGCCTCCATGTATCTCTGCCAACAGCTTTTGTCCGTCTTCCCGGTGAATACACTTCAATTTCACCCCGTTGAGTCTTCTTCTGTACAGTGTGTTGTCGACAAACTGGTACATACTTGACTGCCGGGCTACTCTTTCCGCTTCTTCTTGCTCTTCGGGAAGTTCTCCTGTCTAAAGGAAATGGACAATCTGTTGTGCCCATGCTGGAGCTTGCGGCTCGACAACAAGGACTAAAGGCACATCTGCTGCTGTGGGAACATCCGCTTCTATGGCAAGAACTTGTGGCTTTGCCGGAGCTTGATGTTCCCCGGCAAGCTTGCCGGAGCAAAACTTGTCGGGAGCGTCTGCTTCAACGGAACAAGCCCTAGGGCTCGCCGGAGCAGACTGCTCCTCAGCACCCTTGGTGTTGATTTTGACGACCTTCTTGGCGGCGGCTTCGGGGAGCTCTGCCGGAAAATAGTCACCAGAAATCAACTTTCTCTTCTTGCTCTGTCCAGTCGATGGCGTTACAGATGGTTGAGTCAGCTTGAGCACAAAGATCCCTGGTTCCACAGGTAACTTAAGTGCGGCGCACTTTGACAGGCCATCGGCAATGTCGTTCTGAGCTCTTGGAACATGTTCCATCTGTAGGCCGTCAAAGTGCTCTTCTAGCTTTCTCACTTCATCAACGTAGGCTTCCATCAATGGACTCTGATAATTCTTGTTTACTTGGTGGATGACAAGCTGTGAGTCCCCCCTGACAATGAGCTTCTTGATCCCAAGGTCTGCTGTGATCCTAAGACCGGCAAGCAAACCTTCCTACTCTGCAGTATTCTTCGTTGCTTGCTCCTTGGGAAAGTGCATCTGGACTACGTACTTGAGGTGCTCTCCGGTGGGTGCAATAAGTAGCACGCCCGCACCGGCGCCTTGCAGCGAGAAGGCACCATCAAAGTACATCAGCCACTCTTTGCTTGCTTCCTTGACAGGGATGCTCGTTTCTGGGATTTCTTCATCTTGTGTTGGCGTCCACTCTGCTATGAACTCTGCCAACGCTCTGCTTTGGATAGTTAAAGTGCTCTCAAACTTGAGGCCAAAGCTTGACAGTTCTAGCGCCCACTCGACAAACCTGCCTGTTGCTTCGGGATTTTGCAGTATCTTCTTCAGCGGAAAACGAGTGTCGACTGTGATCTCATGTGCTTGGAAGTAATGGCGCAGCTTTCTCGAGGCCATGAGAAGGCCAAAAAGCAACTTCTGCACACCAGAGTACCTTGATCTAGCTCCCTGCAGAAGGGAACTGACAAAGTAAACTGGGCGCTGCACCATTCTTCTCTGCATCTTGTCACGCTCCTGCGCAGATCCATCTTTGTCGGGACTAGAGCTTGCCGGTGAAGTCCCTTGCTTGTCGCTGGATGCATCTGCCATGGTTGCTGGCTCATCATCCGCCTCCCTCTCCGCTACTAACGCAGCACTAACCACTTGGTTGGTTGCCGCTATATATAGCAGCAACTTCTCTTGTGGCTTAGGTGCGACAAGTGTTGGAGTGGAGGACAGGTATCTCTTCAAGTCCTGCAGCGCAGCCTCCGCTTCCGGAGTCCATTTCATTGGACCTGCCTTTTTCAATATTTTGAAAAATGGTAGGACGCGCTCAGCAGACCTAGAGATAAACCTGCTGAGAGCAGCTACGCAACCGGCAAGTCTTCGTACATCCTTGACGCACTTTGGTGCTTCAATCTGCTCAATGGCTTTGATCTTGTCGGGATTGGCTTCAATTCCCCACTGAGACACGAAGAACCCGAGAAGCTTGCCGGAGGGGACTCCAAATACGCACTTCTCGGGGTTAAGCTTGAGGTTGATCCTGCGCAGATTTGCAAAGGTTTCGTCTAAATCTTGAATCAGAGTCGCCTTGTCCTTGCTCTTGACCACTATGTCATCCATGTAGGCTTCCACATTTCTGTGCATTTGTGGCTCAAAAGTGTCATGGACTACCCTTGCAAATGTTGAACCAGCATTCTTTAAACCGAAAGGCATCCGTACGAAACAGTATGTGCAACATGGGGTGATGAATGCGGTCTTCTCCTCATCCTCTTCTGCCATGAAGATTTGATGGTATCCTGAGTATGCATCAAGAAATGAAAGCAAGTCACATCCGGCCGTGGAGTTAACAATCTGGTCGATGCGCGGCAAGGGAAATGGGTCTTTGGGGCAAGCTTTTATTAACATCGGTAAAGTCAATACAAAGCCTCCATTTCCTGTTTGCCTTGCGCACGACTATAGGATTGGCCAACCACATAGGATGGAGTACTCCTCTGACAAGGCCTGCTGCTTCCAATTTCTTGATTTCTTCTGCAATGAATTCTTGGCGCTCCACTGCCTGTTTCCTGACTTTCTGCTTGACGGGCCGCGCATGAGGACAGACGGCAAGATGGTGCTCGATTACTTTCCTAGGAACACCGGGGATGTCAGACAGCTGCCACGCAAACACGTCGACGTTCGCCCGCAGGAAAGCAACGAGCGCGCTTTCCTATTTAGGGTCAAGAGTGGCACTGATGGTGAAGGTACCACCAGTGCCATCCTCCTTGGCGGACACCTTCTTGGTCTCTGGTGGAGCTGCCATTGTCTTTCTACACTTGTCGGTGGAGCTCGATGGTGCGTCCTCGACGGTAGTGCAGCACTCCAAAGAGGTGCGCTTGCCGGAGTGGGCATCAGAGCTCTTGCCGGACTTGGTCTTCTTCTTCGCCCCGGGAGCTTCAACGGCAAGTGACTTGCGATCTGCTGCGGCTGCTGCTTCCTGGTAAATCTTGTCGGCACAGATAAGAGCATCCTTCTTGTCGCCAGGGACAGAGATGACACTTATCGGGCCTGGCATCTTCAGCACGTTGTATGCATAGTGAGAGGCTGCCATAAATTTGGCGAGTGCTGGACGGCCGAGTATCCCATTGTAAGGCGATGGAAAGTTAGCAACGTCAAAAGTGACCCTCTTAGTCCTGAAGTTCAACTCGCTGCCAAATGTTACCGGCAACGTGATCTTTCCCTTCGGCCTGCTCCTTCCCGGATTGATTCCTTGGAATGTGCCGGTCTCTCCGAGCTCGCTATCAAGGATTTGGAGCTTCTGGAGTACCGCGGAGGAGATCAGATTCAAGCCAGCCCCGCCGTCAACTAGCATCTTAGTGACCTTGAGGTTGCGGATAGTTGGTGAAACCAACATCGGCAAGCACCCGACCGCAGTTATGCGATCAGGGTGGTCCTCAATATAGAAGATGAGGCATGCTGGACCATTTCAGAGGCTTGCGTGACTCGATGGGTGGTTCTGCCGCATTGACTTCCCGCACCCACTGCTTGAGCTGGCGGTGTGAAGTATGCAGAGAAGCACCGCCGTCAATGCACAGGACCTCTGTGGCTTTCTGGAATTCCTGCTCATCGGTCTCGTCATCATCCATATCTTCATCGTCGTCGTCATCTTCATCCTTGTCGCGGCCGCGGGGAGGTCTGTCTCCTTGCCGCTGCTTGGCCTTGCCGCGGCGTCCTCCTCGGCTGGGACGTTTCTTGCTTGCTCCTCCAGCACCTTCCTGGGCTTTCTCCATGTCGCGTCGCTCCTATTCAGCCTTTTGCTTCTCGATAAGCTGCTCGACCTTCTTGCAGCTCTGGAGGTCATGGCCCTTGGTGCGGTGGATCTTGCAGTACTGCTTGTTGGTGTCGTCCTGCTTGTCAGCGACCGCCACAGCCTGGTAATTGGTGCCCGCGACAATCTCTTTGCCGGAGCTACCAGCTTTGGCTTTCTTGCCGGACTGCTCAATGACTAGCACCTCTTTGCCTTTCTTCTTCCTATTGTTCCGCCGCTGGTTTTTCTTTGCCGGGGCAGTCTCCTCAATATCAGATCCTCCTGCTCCTATATTCTCTCCAGGGAGTTTCCTCCCTTCCTCAGCACGTGCACACTTGTCGTCCAGGGCATATAGCTCACTGACGTCTCTGATCTTGCACATCGCCATCTCCTCCCGCATCCTGCGGTTTCGCACGTTCTGATGGAACGCGTTGATTACCGCGGCAGGGTGGACATCTGGGATGTTGTGCTGTACGCGGCTGAATCTCTGAATGTACTTGCGCAGGGGCTCTCCTTCCTTCTGGGCTAGTAGATGAAGTGCACTCTCTTGGCCATGAGGCTTGTGGCAGCCCGTAAAGGCGCCGACAAACTGATGGCACAGGTCTGCCCAGGAGGAAATGGAGTTGTCCGGCAAGTGCATGAGCCAGGATCTGACATTGGGCTTGAGCACCAGCGGGAAGTAGTTGGCAAGGATCTTGTCGTCTCGTCCCCCGGCAGCTTGCATCGCGATGGTGTAGATGCTGAGGAACTCCGACGGATGCGACTTGCCGTCGTACTTCTCTGGCACGTCTGGCTTGAAATTTTTCGTACTGGGCCACTGGACTTGCCGCAGCTCACGAGTGAACGCAGGGCAACCTACCGCGTACGGCAAGTCGCCTGGTTCCCCTGGCGCATGCATGTCGACAGAGGGCCCAGCGCGCCGGTCGGATTGACGCTGCGCTTCTCTTCAGCGCTCGATGCGAGTATGAGCGTCTTCTTGCTGTCGTTCGTGAAGAACTTGGCACTGATCGTGACGAGCTCGTGGATCCGATGACGCAGTGGAGTCGCTGTCGAGGTGGATCCGGCGAGTCGGCGATCTTGGCCTTCGGGGTGGAGAGTGCATGGTGGTTGCGCCCCCACCGGTTTCGTCGCCACCGGCTCGTGCCTGGTAGTCTTGCCGCGGCCGCGATGTACTCGGCTGCCACGGAGTGTCGCCGTTGGCGAAGCTGATGAGACTCTGAATGGTGGCCCTCCATCCGTCGATCTTGTCTTCCGTTGGAGGGTAATCCAGGAGTAGCTGAGCTCGCGCCAAAGCTTCTGCTGGAGTGGTGGGTGGCAGTGGCGAACGGTGCGAGGAGCGGGATATGCTCGGACTTCTAACTATGTTAGAAGGAGCAGTATCCCGTCCAGGCGACCGTGTCTCGCTCGTGTCAGCATGTTGGCGTGCATGCTGGTCTTGAGCACCCCGAGATCCACCAGCTCGATCTTGGCCCAACAAACGTATGGCACTGCGAGTGCCATGACGCTGTCGGTCCTGCGCCTCCTGAGATGGGCGCGGTACATGTACGGACGCTGAGGTCTACGCGGCCTTGTCCTTGGACTTGGCAGCACCGTGAGCTTCCTCGTCGACGCCCGTTCTTCCGCCAGCGTCTACCCCACCACTCGTTTGCTTCGGTGGTGGTGGGATCGACGTGGACGGAACAGCTGCCGCCGAAGTCTTCTTCTTCGGTGGCATGTCGATGAAGAAAATGAAGATCTAGCTCATGTGAACGCCGGATCAGGTTCACACAACCTTGACGACCCCCTACCTGGCGCACCAAAGATGTCGGGGAAACTGATCCACGAACACCTATGGGGACCGGCGGACCGAGCCCCTTTCGGTTCGGCGGGGGGCGGAGATCGCACGAAGAGCGGATCGAGGCAAAACACACGAGCAGTTTACCCAGCTTCGGACCTCTCCGGAGAGATAATACTCCTACTACTGCTTGTTTGATTGTATTGAGTTCTTGCTCGGGAGCGCTGAGTGCTAAAGTACACTCGAGCTGCTAACGAGACCGAGCGTGAGTGTTTTCTGGCTTCGAAATGAACGAACCCCCCTCTACGTTGCACATGGGCCTCCTTTTATATGCTCAAGGGGTCACCGACAGGTGGCAACATAGGCAAGGGTAAAAATGGAAAAGGAGTTGTGGTTGGTACAACTACCTGCACAGTGTATCCTACCTAACCCTGACGGCAGGGGACAAAGGCATTAAATGCCCGTCTGCGTCGCCCAAACAGTGCAGAAAGGGACCGTCAGGGACGCCATCGCTCGCCACGATGGCAGTCTTGTCAGCGTCGCTTGCCACCGCGCACCGCTGGCTGCACAGCCTCTCGCCACGCGCGCCTGGAAAGGCCCCCAGGGCGACACGTTGGTGGATGTGCTGGAGCGCGGGTACAGAGTGGTAGCCTGTCGCGGCTGTTGTCTTGTCGCGCGTCCGGAAGCTTGTCGCTCACCGGGCCTTGCCGGGACGCGCGGCGCGTCGCGGCAAGTTCCTTGGGACGCCTTGGTTGGCCTTCCCGGCAAGCTCCCCTTGCCGGGGCCTTGTCTCTTTGGCTTGAATACTTTGTCTTGAATGGCTCCAAAGGAACCACGGAGGACCTTGGCGGTCACCCGGCAAGCCTTGCCGCGGGGTGCTGCAACTGCCCGTGCACAAGTTCGGGAAACTAGGGTACCCCTATTCTAGTACACCGACAAAACGGAAGCATAAAAAAAACAACTTGATGTCCATATAGAGTCAACCTTCTTCAACAATGCACTTTGAACTTCAAATAAACAAATTGAAAAAACAAAAATACTTGCACAGTACCACAACCATTCTCATCCATTTTTGAGAAATACATGAAGGAAAATGCCCAGCCCTTTTGTTGGCATTTCAACAAACAGGTGAATGGCATAAAAAGAGGGGGATTTAGGCAGCGTCGCTTGCTGGTGAATGTTGCTTCCCTTGCTGGTGAAACCTTGTTCATTTGGTCAATGCTAAAGTAGATCTGGAGGAACACACACACAAACAGACATACAGTCATACACACATATGTGGAGTGAGAAATTATGTGTACACACTTAGTAATACATGAACCTTCCTGGACGTAATACCTGAACTTATCTGTACAGACTTTTTTCTCACGTACACATGCACATCGTTTTTCCATTGAAGTTGAGGTGTGTCATCTTTAAGCACATCACCAGGAAGTCATGAACAGAGGCGCACCACTTCGTGTGAAGCTGCCAATTACTGCTCACAATGGCTGATTAAGGCTGCAATTTACTCAAAGAAAACATGAAATTTGCTGCCCACTTTGTTGCAATCCCATTCCATCAAATAAAACACCCTATTTGTTTAGTAAGTGCATAACTTTTACACCAGCTATCCCATACCATCTTGCTGACCCTGTCATCCTTCTCGCACGAGCCCAGGTGACCTCGTCGACTCCCTGAGAAGCCGGAGACTCGTTGTAGGGGTGGTGTGACTTGTGCTCATACGAAGTTTTCCTTCCAGGCATGTATCGGTGGAATTGCTACCAATATTTTTGTTGAACTGATACAAACGAATTGCCTTAAATATTTATGGAAATATACTGAAGAACGATGCAGTTTTTTGCTGCAAGGAGTGTCGTTCTCCTCACTCTGATGGAGTAACTCACCGTGGCAGCACCACTTCCCACGTGCTAGCAGCCGCTGGATTTGTGGCCTATGAATGTCCTTGACGCAGTAGGTAGCCGAGAGCCACGACGCCCGCGCCGAAGGAGAGAATCTCGCCGTTGTCCTTCACTTTTGAGCAGTACGTCGCGGTTGGATCCCTTGTGGGGGCCTGTGCCACCGCGGCGCGCAGGGGCATCACGCTAGTGAGGGTCGGGCTGGTGGCTCGCACCGGGGAAGGAGGCTAATGGACCGCACATAGAAACTGGCAGTTTTACTTCTATTGTATTGTGCATATTGTTCTTCATTTTGCAGTATATCAACGTAACACGTAATATAATTTACATCTGAAATTCCTATTTCTCAAAACACAAAGAAGCTAGAATGCGAAAAATAAACCAGACAAACCTTCTGCGCTCTAACAAACCAGTCTCCATTTACATAACTCTGATCATCCCTGTTGGGGCTTCCACCGTCTTCCTCCTTCAGATCAGGGTCCCCTGAGATCTCTGCCTGCTCATTGTACTTGAAGTCGGTGCCATCATCAGATGTTGTTGACACGTCTTGCTCCTGCCTGAAGCATGAGATGTGAACCAGCCTCCATCCCTAAATGCACACGAGCACAAGAAACAAACAAAAAAATCAAATTATAACCGCAAGCAGCATGCCATTTTGACACTAACAGAGCAAACTGATGGGCATGACATTCAGATTGGCCATGTGGATAGCAATGTTGCAGCTACAGAACCAAGCACTGTGATACCCATACAAGGCTTGGCTGCTGAAACTACGGCAGAAAACCACGACCGAGAAGAAGGGGTCGGGGAGGAGGAGCGTCGGCGATGGACAACCGGGTCGAGTGCCATGGAAACAGGGGGAGGGGTGGCCATCGCGCCTCGTTGGACGGAGATCACGGACGGGTCGGCTTCCGATGCATCGTCGGGCCCAGCAAGCGACGAACGCGGCGGTGGGATCCTGTGCGGCGGCTAGATCCGCGTGGCGGTGGTAGGAAGCCGGACTTGGGCGGGGGAGAGGTAGGTAGCTGGTGAGGCGGAGTGGAGCGAAGGTGGCGCATGGGGAGGTGCGAGGGTCGCGGTGGCGCCGGCGCGCGGGGTGGATAGAGGTAGATGGCGATCCAGGGGTGGGGATGGCGGCGGTGGGGATCAGGTAGAGAGTGATGGAGAGGTGGGAGAACGTGGGGTTCGGGGATGGGATTTCTTTTTTTCTTTTGTGAGTTCGGGAACACCTCCGCTGCTCCTATATAGGGCCCCGTGATCCAAACGTATTCACCTTTGGATGTAAGTTAGCATGAACTATTATTGTTGACATCACCCAAAGGTGAATACGTTGGGAGGCAAAATTATAAGTCCCTATCTTTCTTAGTGTCCGATTAAAACTCTATAACCATAAGTATTGTGTGAGTGTTAGCAATTGTAGAAGACTATATGATAGTTGAGTATGTGGACTTGCTGAAAAGCTCTATTCTTGACTCTTTCTGATGTTATGATAAATTGTAATTGCTTCAATGACTGAGATTATAGTTTGCTAGTTCTCAATGAAGTTTCTGAATCATACTTGACATCGTGAAGAGATTGTTACCTGAGCATAAGAAATCATATGACAAAATCTATATATGTTGCTGTTATAAGAATTATCATGATGCCCTCGTGTCTCTATTTTATTTTTATCGACACCTCTATCTCTAAAAATGTGGACATATTTTTCGATATCGGCTTCCGCTTGAGGACAAGCAAGGTCTAAGCTTGGGGGAGTTGATACGTCCATTTTGCATCATGATTTTATATCGATATTTATTGCATTATGGATTGTTATTACACGTTATGTTACAATACTTATGGCTATTTTCTCTTATTTTACAAGGTTTATCATGAAGACAGAGAATGCCGGCAGCCGGGATTCTGGGCTGGAAAGGGAGCAAGTATTGGAAACCTATTCTGCACAGCTCCAAAAGTCCTGAAACTCCACAAAAGTCATTTTTTGAATTAATAAGAATTATTGAGCAAAGAAAGTACCAGAGGGGGCCCACACCCTGGCCATGAGGGTGGGGGCGTGCCCACCCCTACTGGGCACGCTCCCCTGTCTCATGGGCCCCCTGGTGGCCCTCCGGTGCCCATCTTCTGCTATATGAAGTCTTCTACCCTGGAAAAAATCATAAGAAAGCTTACGGGACGAAACTCCGCCTCCACGAGGCGGAACCTTGCCGGAACCAATCTAGGGCTCCGACAGAGCTGTTCTGCCGAGGAAACTTCCCTCCGGGAGGGGGAAATCATCATCATTGTCATCACCAACGATCCTCTCATCGGGAGGGGGTCAATCTCCATCAACATCTTCATCAGCACCATCTCCTCTCAAAACCCTAGTTCATCTCTTGTATCCAATCTTGTATCAAAACCACAAATTGGTACCTGTGGGTTGCTAGTAGTGTTGATTGCTCCTTGTAGTTGATGCTAATCGGTTTACTTGGTGAAGATCATATGTTCAGATCCTTAATGCATATTAATACTCCTCTGATCATGAACACGAATATGTGAGTAGTTACGTTTGTTCCTGAGGACATGGGTGAAGTCTTGCTATTAGTAGTCATGTGAATTTGGTATTCGTTCGATATTGAGATGTATGTTGTCTCTCCTCTAGTGGTGTGATACGTCTCTGTCGTATCTACTTTTCCAAACACTTTTGCCCTTGTTTTGGACTCTAACTTTTATGGTTTGAATGGAACTAACCCAGACTGACGCTATTTTCAGCAAAACTGCCATGGTGTTGTTTTTTGTGCAGAAAATAAAAGTTCTCGGAATGACCTGAAACTCCACGGAACACCTTAGAAAAAACAATAAAAATCCTCGCAAAAGATGAAGACCAGGGGGGCCACACCCTGTCCACGAGGGTGGGGGCGCGCCCCCCTACCTCTTGGGCCCCCTGGTGGCCCTCCGACGCCAACTCCAACTCCATATATTGGCTTTCGGGGAGAAAATATTAGAGAGAAGAAATCATCGCGTTTTACGATACGGAGCCGTCGCCAAGCCCTAATCTCTCTCGGGATGGCTGATCTGGAGTCCGTTCGGGGCTCCGGAGAGGGGGATTCATCGCTGTCGTCATCATCAACCATCCTCCATCACCAATTTCATGATGCTCACCGCCATGCGTGAGTAATTGCATCGTAGGCTACTGGACGGTGATGGGTTGGATGAGATTTATCATGTAATCGAGTTAGTTTTGTTAGGGTTTGATCCCTAGTATCCATTATGTTCTGAGATTGATGTTGCTATGACTTTGCTATGCTCAATGCTTGTCACTAGGGCCCGAGTGCCATGATTTCAGATCTGAACCTATTATGTTTCCATGAATATATGAGTGTTCCTGATCCTATCTTGCAAGTCTATAGTCACCTACTATGTGTTATGATCCGGCAACCCCGAAGTGACAATAATCGGGACCACTCCCGGTGATGACCATAGTTTGAGGAGTTCATGTATTCACTACGTGCTAATGCTTTGTTCCGGTTCTCTATTAAAAGGAGGCCTTAATATCCCTTAGTTTCCAATAGGAGCCCGCTGCCATGGGAGGGTAGGACAAAAGATGTCATGCAAGTTCTTTTCCATAAGCACGTATGACTATATACGGAATACATGCCTACATTACATTGATGAACTGGAGCTAGTTCTGTGTCACCCTATGTTATGACTGTTACATGATGAACCGCATCCAGCATAATTATCCATCGCTAATCTGGTGCGTACGAGTTTTCCATATACTGGTTCTCGCTTATTTACTTTTCCATTGCTACTTTTACAATCACTACAAAATACCAAAAACATTACTTTTGATGTATTTACTTTTGTTACTGTTACCACCACTATCATATTACTTTGTTATTGAACACTTTGTTGCAGATACTAAGTTTCCAAGTGTGGTTGAATTGACAACTCAGCTGCTAATACTTGAGAATATTCTTTGGCTCCCCTTGTGTCGAATCAATAAATTTGGGTTGAATACTCTACCCTCGAAAACTGTTGCGATCCCCTATACTTGTGGGTTATCAAGACCTTTTTCTGGCGCCGTTGCCGGGGAGCATAGCTCTATTCTTTGAGTCACTTTGGATTTATATCTGCTAGACACTATGAAGAACTTGAAAGATGATCGAACTACTATTTTGCCCTCAACTACGAGGGGAGGTAAGGGACTGCCATCTAGCCTTGCACTAGATTCTCCTTCTGTTATGAGTAAGTTTGTGACACCTAAACCTACTACTGCTATGAACTCTGATATGTCGCATGTTATTGATGATGCCACTTCTGCTATGCATGATACTTATGATGAAACTACTTCTATGCTTGATACTACTGTGCCCCTTGGTGAATTTCTTGATGAGGAAATTGCTAGGTCTACAGAAAGAGAAATTATTGAACCTGAACACGACGATGTTAGTGATGATTAAAATATGCCTGCTATTCCTGGGGGTTATCTTTTTGATGTGGAATCTTCTGCAGCTATTCTTGCTTGCCAAGATAGACATGAACTTAAGAGGTTGCTAGTTAAATGGAGTAAAGAATCTTTTAGAGATAGGATGAAACCCGGCCCTGCTTTTGCTACTTCACCTAATTGTGTTCCAGATCAGGATTATTATGATTTTTTTTGTTGATCCAGATATAATTACTTTGGTTGAATCTGATCCTTTTTATGGCTATGAATCTGAAACTCTTGTGGCACATCTTACTAAGTTAAATGATATAGCTGCCCTGTTTACTAATAATGAGAGATCGCGCTACCTTTACTTACTCAAAATATTTCCATTCTCATTAAAGGGTTATGCTAAGATATGGTTTAATTCTCTTGATCCTAGTTGTGTCCAAAGTCCCCAGGATATTATTTATTACTTCTCTGCTAAATATTTCCCTACTCATAAGAAACAAGCTGCTTTGAGGGAAATATACAATTTTGTGCAAATTGAAGAAGAGAGTCTCCCACAAGCTTGGGGGAGGCTTCTCAAGTTACTTAATGCTTTGCCTGATCATCCTCTTAAGAAACCTGAAATATTTGATATCTTTTATAATGGACTGACTGATGCTTCCAGAGATTTCCTGGATAGTTGTGCTGGTTCTCTTTTCAGGGAAAGAACACCGGGTGACGCTGAAATTCTATTGAATAATATGTTGGCAAATGAAAATAATTGGGCACCTCCCGAGACACCTCCTGAGCCAGTTCCAGAGCCAATTACTGAGCCTATTCCTAAACCAACTCCGAAGAAGAGAGGTGTTCTATTTCTCAGTCCCGAAGATATGCAAGAGGCAAAGAAATCTATGAAAGAAAAAGGTATTAAAGTTGAAGATGTTAAGAATTTACCTCCTATTGAAGAAATACATGGTCTTAATTTACCTCCTATTGAAGAAGTATATGATATCAATTACTTATTTACTGAAGAACCTCCCGATATCCCGACACAGGTAGTAAAGATAAATTCTCTCTATAGATATGATAAAGCTGAAGTTCCTCCTACTAAAATTGCTAGTCAGTGCTTAGATGAGTTTGATGACTTTATGTTTAAGCAAGATGATTTTAATGCTTATTTTGGTAGACAATTAAAACAGAATACCTTTATGATTAAATGCTTGGGTGATTACATGGCTGATATTAGAGGTGAACTTAAACTTGTTAGCAAGCATGCTTCTATGGTTACCACTCAAGTAGAACAAGTACTTAAAGCTCAGAAGGAAGTGCTTGATGAAATGAATAGTAAGAAAAATGATTATGCTGTTAGAGTGGCTACTAGAACTGGTAGAATGACTCAGGAACCTTTGTATCCTGAAGGCCACCCTAAGAGAATCGAGCAAGATTCTCAAAGAAATAATATTGATGTACCTAGTTCTTCTAAGAGGAAGAAAAAGTAAAATGATAGGACTTTGCAAACTTCTAGTGAACCTATTGCTGAACCACCTGAGAATCCAAATGATATCTCTGTTTCTGATGCTGAAACACAATCAGGTGATGAACATGAACCTAGTGATGATGTTAATGATAATGTTCATGTTGACGCTCAACCTAGTAATGATAATGATGTAGAAGTTGAACCTGCTGTTGATCTTGATAACCCACAATCAAAGAATCAACGTTATGATAGAAGAGACTTCGTTGCTAGGAAACATGGTAAAGAAAGGGAACCGTGGGTTCAGAAATCCATGCCTTTTCCTCCGAAACCATCCAAGAAAAAGGATGATGAGGATTTCGAGCGCTTTGCTGAAATGATTAGACCCATCTTTTTGCATATGCGATTAACTGATGTGCTCAAAACAAATCCTTATGCTAAGTATATGAAGGATATCATTACTAATAAAAGAAAAATACCTGAAGCTGAAATTTCCACCATGCTTGCTAATTATACTTTTAAGGGTGGAATACCAAAGAAACTTGGTGATCCAGGAGTACCTACTATACCTTGCTCCATTAAGAGAAATTATGTTAAAACTTCTTTATGTGATCTTGGAGCCGGTGTCAGTGTTATGGCTCTCTCTTTATATCGTAGACTTGATTTGAATAAGTTGACACCTACTGAAATATCTTTGCAAATGGCTGATAAATCAACTGCTATACCTGTCGGTATTTGTGAGGATGTGCCTGTTGTGGTTGCAAACATTACTATTTTAACAGACTTTTTTATTCTTGATATTCCCGAGGATGATAGTATGTCTATTATTCTTGGAAGACCTTTCCTTAATACTGCAGGGGCTGTTATTGATTGCACCAAAGGCAATGTCACTTTTCATGTTAATGGCAATGAGCATACCACTACTAGGAAAAGGCCTACTAATGGCGCACTGGTTTTGCCTACTAATGGCGCATTACCAGTGCGCCATTAGTAGCACGCCACTAGTATATTTTACTAATGGCGCACCACTGGTGCGCCATTAGTATCTGGTAAACTAATGGCGCACCAAGCAGTGCGCCATTAGTTTTTCCCATAGTGCGCCACTAGTTTATTCTATACTAATGGCGCATCACATGGTAGTGCGCCATTAGTAACAATTTTTTAATTTTTTTTCTTAATCTCAGGTCACTATTTCACCTATGAGATATCCAACACATATATATACAAAAAGCATCCATATAACAATCATAGCCAACACACAAGTTCCATCATATATACATACATAGCCAACACACAAGTTCCATCATATATACATACATAGCCAACACACAAATTCCATCATATATACATACATAGCCAACACATAGTTCCATCGTTACATATTACAAAAGTTTCACATTGTTCATCCAACACTGTTATCCATCAATTCACAAAACTTTCACATTCATACAAAATAAAAACACAAATGGAAAAGAAGCACTCCATCCATGCAAGCTTCCGTGAATTAAATCAAATCTGCAAAATGATAAACAAGAAGTTAGAAGAATAAAAAGAAGAAGACTAGAAGAATACTAGAAGAAGAAGAACACTAGAAGAAGAATAAGAAGAATTTTGGAAAAGAAGAAGAATAAGAAGAAGACTATAAGCTTATTATGTAAACTTGATCATTTTGTGCTAACATAAGTTATTTTGGAGCTAACCTATAGGAAACTAAGCATATAAGCTCTAAGTTAGTATATTAGAGCCAACTTAGGTAAAATGAAGCTAACCTATGTCATTTTGGAAAAGAAGAAGAATAAGAAAAAGACTATAAGCTTATTATGTAAACTTGATCATTTTGTGCTAACATAAGTTATTTTGGAGCTAACCTATAGGAAACTAAGCATATAAGCTCTAAGTTAGCATATTAGAGCCAACTTAGGTAAAAATGAAGCTAACCTATAGGAAACTAAGCATATTAGAGATAACATAGGTAACTAAGTATATATATATCATTTTGGATAACTAACCTATAGGAGATCTGACATACCTGACAAAGTTCAGTTCTCATGCATTGTTCTTCTCCTTCTTCTCCTTCCTCTCCCTGATGCGCCTAGAGCGGCGAGGCGGTGGAGGCAGTGGAGGCAGTGGGATGTAGTCTTCTACCACAATTGGCGTGGTCATGTCGCCCAGCTGTGGGATCGCCGGTGCCACCACCGGTGTGTGGTCATTGTTAGGCACCACCACCATCGTAAGGCCACCTTCAGGCACGACCATCGCTAGGTCATCCTCAGCCACCTCCATCTCTTGCCCATGGTCAGCCACCACCATCTCTTGCCCTTGGTCAGCCACCACCAGCGCTAGGTCATCCTCAGCCTGATGCCCATCGTCATCCTGCAGCTCCTCATCCTCACTCAGCTCCTCTTCTCCCGCACTCCAGTCCGGATCATCCTTCTTGTTGTCTATGCTGCTGCCAGAATCGCTGCTGCTTTCGCTACAGCCAGAATCATTGCTGCTTTCGCGACAGCCATAGTCGCTGCTGCTTTGGTTGTAGCCAGTGTTGCTGCTGCTGCTCCCATTACCTGTCCAAAATGCAACAATGACCGTTAACAATCAATGTGAGACAAAGCCAAATGTAGAGGAATAAGAAGAGGCAGAACGTACCGGCATCATCATCGGCAGCATAGCGCATGCGACACATAGTCGTGTTGAACACCTTCACGATGAGCATGGTGGCGGCGGCGTCGTACCTGAAGAGAAGGAAGTACCCCAGCCACAGGTCGTAGGCACGGTAGAACTTCTCCCACCCACGAGACAAGTACATGTGGCCCTTCTTGATCACCAACTGCACATCCCACTGCCTGCGAAACCCACTGCCGGCCTGTCACAGCTTCAGATTATTTGGCGGATCTTCACCCATCAGCATGTTCATAAAACTGTCAGGCAACCTCTATAGTTTGGGACAATGAGTAATGTAGCAAACAAAAGATATCATAATGAGATGGGTGAAGGGGAGATCTCTCATTTTATATACCTGCGTCATGGATGATACTGAAGTCTCAAGTATGATAGTGAAGAACTCGGAAGCATCCAACTCGTACTGCGGTGTCGCAAAGCGGCAGTGGCTGCTTCCCGCCATCTCTGATAAGCAGCAGAAGAGACCAATTAATACCCTTACAACAGATCATAAAACATGCATGATAACAGGCATTAGTCGCAAGTACCCCATATGTCCTATTTTTAGCAAAGTCATGCTAAAATTCACGAAAAATTTCAGCATGACCTTTGCTGAAAATAGGACATATGGAGTACCCGAATTTTCCGGAACGGAAGTTAATCGACATTCCGGCAAACTCAAGGGACTCTCGGGGTGCCATACTACTGCAAGTGCCATACTACTGCAAGTGCCATACTACTGCAAGTGCTATACTACTGCAGGGAATTATGCCCACTTGAGTTGGAGTTAATGACCTCGATAGACTGTCACTGGCAGTAAGAGAGTAGCACTACTAGTACTAGCCTTGTACTACTTGTAATGGAAGAATATGACACAGTGCTAGTACACAAGTACAAATTATAATCAGTAGGAAAATATCATCATAATAATATCATCATTTAGTAGGAAAACAACCTTAGCTAGGTTAGTTCTGAACTACATATGGCAATCTCACTTTTAGGGAAGGAGGATCATCATACACATATATATCTCACTTCATCTAGGGTAGGGGCTATGGCAGAGGATTTCACTCAAAACTGAAGCAGTATATACCTGACTGATGTGAAGCGTTGTCCCAAATGTATTCACAAAAGGCTAGAAGATGTGCTCAACCAACTATCACAAAAACAATAAATTATTATGTGCTGCGAAAAACACTACTATTACCGAAAAAACTGAAGCCCATCACTGTAAAAAATGCAGGGTTGCTGTGCTCAGTATACTAACTAGAATGAGCATGCATCTCATTCTAGGTTCGGCATAAAAAAATAGTGAATAAGAAGCAGAAAACTAAAAAAATGCAAAATGTGCCATCAGCTGAACTACTACACATATACAGTGAAGTACATTCAGAAACTAAACAAATGCAAGAGCCATATGTACTATTATACAAATTCAGTGAGAGAAACAGCAGAACTAAAAACACTATTGAACATGTATGTGTGTTGCACTGAAGATGAAATGTCTTAACTGTTATACAACAAATTTGAAAATGCCTAAAAATTATATGCAGTAATTTGCTAGGTCAAACGATGTAGGCTATGATGTTGTTGCACTGAATCAAAAAGGACCCCATTCTAACAAAATAAACCCTAGCATTTTCCATGATAAAAATTCGGAAGGTGGGGAGCGCGGCGGGTGGCGGCGAGGCGGACGGTGGGGAGGCAGGGAGCTTCGGACTTGGGGGTGGGGCTGACGGCGGGGAGGAGGGCGGAGGGAGGAGAGGTACCTGGGCGGGGTTGGGGTCGCAGGAGGGGTCGGGGAGGAAGGAGGAAGGAGGACCGGTCGCGGGAGGGGTCGGGGTTTGGTCGGGGTCGGCGGCGGCGCAGGGCAGGGGCCGACGCGGGGAGGCGGGGCAGGGCAGGCGCCGACGCGGGGAGGCTATCAGCGACGGTGATGGCGCGGGGGCGCGGGGTGTTGAAGGCAAGGGAGGGGGTGGGAGGGTGCGGTGAAGGCGAGGGAGGGGGTGGATTGGGAGCGGATGGCGATGGGGGACGGCGGCGACGGAGACGGAGGCGCGGGGGCGGGGGCGGCGTGGGTGCGGTGAAGGCGATGGAGACGGAGGCGCGGGGGCAGCGGGGGGAAGTGGATCTGGCGAGGGAGGGAATTAGCTAGGGGGGAATCTTACTAATGGCGCACCCGCGGTGGGTGCGCCATTAGTAAAAAAATGTTACATAGCAATGGCGCACCAGCCCGAGGTGCGCCATAAGTAATTTATTTTAATTTTTTGTTGCATGTAATAATTTTTTAGAAAATGAATATGAATATGAAATAGTAATATTTTTTTATAAAAACAGTAATAATTGTTGTTTAACAACAATTGTAGTCTACACTTTTTTTTTATTATTTTTTAAAAGATGAATATGAATATGAAACGGGGGGTGCTCGTCGGCGGCGCTGGAGCGGGGGAGGGTGAGGGGGTGCTCGTCGGTGGTGGTGGAGCGGGGGAGGGTGCGGGGGGTGCTCGTCGGCGGCGGTGGAGCGGGGGAGGGTTGCCGTGGGTCGTCGATGGCGGTGGAGCTAGCGGGGGAGGGTTGCGGTGGGTCGTCGGCGGTGGTGGAGCTAGCGGGGGAGGGTGCAGGTGGGATCGAGATCGAGATCAAAAAGTGCGCCATTAGTAGTTTTTGCAGAATAGTAAAATATATATATATATATACTAATGGCGCACTGTGGAAAAGTGCGCCATTAGTAGTTTTGCAAAAAAGTAAAAAATATATATACTAATGGCGCACTGTCCACAAGGTGCGCCATTACTAGTTAGAACTAGTAATGGCACACTTTGACATCATGCGCCATTAGTATGTATGGAAAAATGGAAAAAAAATACTAGTGGCGCACTGTGTGTCTGGTGCGCCATTAGTGTCTTCCACACTAATGGCGCACCTCCAACCAATGCGCCATTAGAATATAGTAGTGGCGCACTACTTACCTGGTGCGCCATTAGTATCAATCCTATCTATAGCCCTTTTCCTAGTAGTGCACTGTACATTTTCCGAGGAAACAACCTCAAGTTTATAGTATCAACTCTATTGGAAAGATTCCATCGATTATATTTGGAGGTTTTGAATTTCCTCTCCCTACTGTCAAGAAAAAGTATGATATTCTTATTGTTGGGGATTTTCATATCCCCGTTGAGGTAACTTAGTGTTATTCGAAATTTCTCCGGTTCCGTGATTTTTCGGAATGAGTTTGTTAACAAGACTTGATCAACCTTGTTAGTGGGTTCATTTTGATGATCACGAGATGGATGAAACTAGAAGCACAACCTTCTGTACCCTTTTTATATTTTCTGTTATTTAGTAGATATAAAGTAAAATAGTATTTTTCTGTCTGTCTCCTGACTTATCCGTGCAATATAAAAATATCCCGAAAATAAAAGTCCTCAGAATGACATGCCAATTTAATATGATTTTTTCGGGAATATTTGAGGATTTACTGTGCAAAAATTACCACGGGGGGAGCTGCCACCTGGCCACGAGGGTGGAGGGCGCGCCCCCTGCCTCGTGGGCCCACGATGGCCCTCCTCCACTTATTCCTGCACCCATCTTCTTCCTCTGCCTCTCACAAACACGAAAAACCAACTCAAGCACGAGTTCCAGCCCCCGTTGCTGTGATTTTCGATCTCCTTGCTCAAAGCACCTCTCGTAAAACTTCTTGGCGAGATTGTTCCTTGGTATGTGACTCCTCCATTGATCCAATTAGTTTTTGTTCTAGTGCTTTATTCATTGCAAATTTGTGCTGCATAGGTGACCATGTTCTTGAGCTTGCATGTCAAATTTATATGGTTCCAAGTAGTTCCAATGCTTTATATAGGCTCTATGCACTTGTGGGAGTTGTTACTAACAATTTTATTGAAGTTGGTTCACTTTTATTTGAAGTTACTAAAAATTTCAGAAATTTTTCAGAGGAAACAATATGATTAGGAGGATGTTCCAAGGTGGTTCTTCAAGGAAGCAAGGTCCCAAACTTGCAATACGTGATGCTGACGAGGAACCACCAAGAGACGCTCCTGTGAGGCCCTGTGAATGGCCATCGGAAAATTTTATGAATCAAGTGGGAATCAAAGAAGAATTTAGTGCATATTTGAGTAACGCCGGTCTTGAGGACTTTGAAGCTGACAAATGCCCTCAGTATCATGATCTCACAAGTTCATTTGTGAGGAGGTTTGAGTTTTCATCTTCGCGTAATTCTCCTTCAGTCATGTTTGACCTTTATGACAAATCTTATACCATGGACTTAGAGGATTTCACTTCTGCTTGCAAACTTCCATCTTGGGGTAATGTCAGGGATCCCCCTAAATCTGAATATAGACTTTCTTGCTAGAATAACTGTGGGGGAATCTAGAGATATAACACAAGCCACTATAGGGAGCGTTCACTTTCCTGCTATACATTATTTTGCTCTCTTCATAGGTAGATGTATTAATGCTAAGGATGAAGCATGTCACATGTGTTCCCCTGCTCTCAGCATTCTTAGGAGTGCTGTGTTAGGAGACCAATCCTATCATATGTGAGCCATTGTAGCTCGCAGGTTGCATCAGAATAGACATAACGGAGATTTCTTTGGAGGAATTTATGCAACCCGTTTAGCTAATTTTCTTGAGATAGACATTCGCGAGGGTGATATGGAATTACCCCCTTCTTATTTAGACTTTGATTCTATGGTTTCCCACCAGTTTGTTGAGAGGACTGAACCACCTCTCCAGTATCGACTAATCTTTAATAGATGTCGTGTAGTCCATATTGCTCTTCCTGCTCCTGCCTTATTTGATTCACAGACAAAAGGAAGATATATTATTACCAGAGAGGAGGCAGATGAGTACGAGAGGAGAGCGGAGGCTGCTCGACTCCATGCTACAGCTCAGGCGGCGATAGCCGCTGCATCACAGTATGACCCCAGCTTCACCTACGGATATCCGCCAGGCTATCCCTGGCAATAGACCAACTTAGGCCAAAAGCCTAAGCTTGGGGGAGTACGTATTTCCCACCGATATTACATTCATGTTCACACACACTCATTGCTTGATGTCGGTGCTCATACTCTTTCATTGTAATATCCATGCTAGTTTATTTTCTTTTTCCTGCTTTCTTCTTGTGTGTTTGATAAACCTTAAGAAAAACCAAAAAAATTAGTTAGTTTACTTTCCATGCTTGTAGTAGAATTAAAAAGAAAACCCAAAAATATATCACGTTCTTCTTTTGCTTGTTGGGAGCTTTCCCGTGTAAATAGTTTTTATTTCTTTTCCTTTCTTTGGGGGTCGAGAAGACCATATTGAAAATGCTTAGTGGCTCTTATATGCATGATTTTTTATTTAATTTAGAGCCCATATTACTTGTCTTCTCTCTTGAGTTGAATGCTTGCAGATTCTAGCTTAGTCCAATGCACGTGCACTCTTATTATTATACACATCATTCGGTCGTGCAAGTGAAAGGCAATAATGATGATATATGATGGACTTATTGGGATGAGAAAAGCTGGTATGAACTCGACCTCTCTTGTTTTTGTAAATATGATGATTCATCGTTCCTGAGTCAGCTATTATGAAGTAAACATATTTGCAATGACATTTAGAGATTATAGTTGCTTGTGCCATGCTTGATTAGCTATGAGTTATAATGGTTTACCTTGCGTGCCAACATGCTATTAGAATGATTATGATGTGGTATGATGGGATGGTATCCTCCTTTAAATGAATTGAGTGACTCGACTTGGCACATGTTGATGCATGTAGTTGAATCAAATCAACATAGCCTTCATGATATTTATGTTCATGGTGGATTATATCCTACTCATGCTTGTATTCGGTGTAAATTAATTTTAATGCATGTTTACGACTGTTGTCGCTCTCTCAGTTGGTCGCTTCCCAGTCTTTTGCTAGCCTTCACCTGTACTAAGCGGGAATACTGCTTGTGCATCCAAACTCCTTAAACCCCAAAGTTATTCCATATGAGTCCACTATACCTTCCTATATGCGGTATTTACCTGCCGTTCCAAGTAAATTTGTATGTGCCAAACTCTAAACCTTCAAATAAACATTCTTTTTTGCATGCTCTAATAGCTCATATGTCAACTAGACCTGCCCTTATCTTCCGTGTTAGGTGGGTTATTCTCAAGAGGAGTGGACTCCGCTCCTCATTCACGAGAAAATGGCTGGTATCCGGGATGCCCAGTCCCATGCTTCGTGCAAACTAAATTAAAATAACTGCAAACAAAACTCCCCCTGGGACCCATTGAATGTTGGAGGCACTCATTGTTTTGAGCAAGCCATGGATTGATGCTTGTGGAGGAGGGGGAGTATAAACTTTACCATTCTGTTTGGGAACCGCCTATAATCTGTTTAGCATGGAAGATATCGTCGTCTTTTAGTTGTTATGTTGACAATGAAAGTATCCCGCTCAAAATATAATTTATCTCTATTTCAAAACCGAGCTCTCGCACCTCTACAAATCCCTGCTTCCCTCTGCGAAGGGCCTATCTATTTACTTTTATGTTGAGTCATCACCCTTCTTAGTAAAAAGCACCCGCTGGAGAGCACACTGTCGTTTGCATTCATTATAATTGGTTTATATTGGGTATGACTTGACTGGATCTCTTTTACAATGAATTACAATGTTTAGTCAGTACTTGATCTTTAAAGGTGCTCTGCATTTATGTTTTGCGGTCTCAGAAAGGGCTAGCGAGATACCATTTTGTTATATCATGTTATGATTATTTTGAGAAAGTGTTGTCATCCGAGTTTTATTATTATGGCTTGCTAGCTGATTATGCTATTGATACGAATAATTGTGAGACCTACGTGTTATTGTGAGTATGGTTAGTTCATAATATTGGCTGAAACTTGAATGCTGGCTTTTTATGTTTACAACAACAAGAGCAAACAGAGTTTGTAAAAGTTTTTCTTTTTCTCTTTCAGTTTGTTAACTGAATTGCTTGAGGACAAGCAAGGGTTTAAGCTTGGGGGAGTTGATACGTCTCCATCGTATCTAATTTTCCAAACACTTTTGCCCTTGTTTTGGACTCTAACTTGTATGATTTGAATGGAACTAACCCGGACTGGCGCTGTTTTCAGCAAAACTGCCATGGTGTTGTTTTTTGTACAGAAAATAAAAGTTCTCGGAATGACCTGAAACTCCCCGAAACACCTTAGAAAAAACAATAAAAAAATCCTTGGATAAGATGAAGACCAGGGGGCCCACACCCTGTCCACGACGGTGGGGGGCGCCCCCCTGGGCACGCCCCCCTACCTCGTGGGCCCCCTGGTGGCCCTCCGACGCCAACTCCAACTCCATATATTGGCTTTTGGGGAGAAAAAATTGAGAGAGAAGAAATCATCGCATTTTACGATTCGGAGCCGCCGCCAAGCCCTAATCTCTCTTGGGAGGGCTGATCTTGAGTCCGTTCGGGGCTCCGGAGAGGGGGATTCATCGCCGTTGTCATCATCAACCATCCTCCATCACAAATTTCATGATGCTCACCGCTGTGCGTGAGTAATTGCATCGTAGGCTTGCTGGACGGTGATGGGTTGGATGAGATTTATCATACAATCAAGTTAGTTTTGTTAGGGTTTGATCCCTAGTATCCATTATGTTTTGAGATTGATGTTGCTATGACTTTGCTGTGCTTAATGCTTGTCACTAGGGCCCGAGTGCCATGATTTCAGATCTGAACCTATTATGTTTTCATGAATATATGTGTGTTCTTGATCGTATCTTGCAAGTCTATAGTCACCTACTATGTGTTATGACCCGGCAACCCCGAAGTGACAATAATCGGGACCACTCCCGGTGATGACCATAGTTTGAGGCGTTCATGTATTCACTATGTGCTAATGCTATGTTCCGGTTCTCTATTAAAAGGAGGCCTTAATATCCCTTAGTTTCCAATAGGACCCCGCTGCCACGGGAGGGTAGGACAAAAGATGTCATGCAAGTTCTTTTCCATAAGCACGTATGACTATATACGGAATACATGCCTACATTACATTGATGAACTGGAGCTAGTTCTGTGTCACCCTATGCTATGATTGTTACATGACGAACCGCATCCGGCATAATTATCCATCGCTAATCCGGTGCCTACGAGTTTTCCATATACTGGTTCTCGCTTATTTACTTTTCCGTTGCTATTGTTACAATCACTACAAAATACCAAAAACATTACGTTTGTTGTCTTTCCTTTTGTTATCATTACCACCACTATCTTATTACTTTGCTACTAAACACTTTGCTGCAGATACTAAGTTTCCAGGTGTGGTTGAATTGACAACTCAGCTGCTAATACTTGAGAATATTCTTTGGCTCCCCTTGTGTCGAATTAATAAATTTGGGTTGAATACTCTACCCTCGAAAACTGTTGCGATCCCCTATACTTGTGGGTTATCATGGTGTTATGTGAACATCGACTACATGACACTTCACCATTATTTGGGCCTAGAGGAAGGCATTAGGAAGTAATAAGTAGATGATGGGTTGCTAGAGTGATAGAAGCTTAAACCCTAGTTTATGCGTTGCTTCGTAAGGGGATGATTTGGATCCACTAGTTTCATGCTATGGTTAGGTTTACCTTAATACTTCTTTTGTAGTTGCGGATGCTTGCAATAGGGGTTAATCATAAGTGGGATGCTTGTCCAAGAAAGGGCAGTACCCAAGCACCGGTCCACCCACATATCAAATTATCAAAGTACCGAACGTGAATCATATGAGCGTGATGAAACTAGCTTGACGATAACTCCCATGTGTCCTCGGGAGCGCTTTTCTCATTATAAGAAATTGTCCAGGCTTGTCCTTTGCTACAAAAAGGATTGGGCCACCTTGCTGCACCTTATTTACTTTCATTGCTTGTTACCCGTTACAAATTATCTTATCACAAAACTATCTGTTACCTACACTTTCAGTGCTTGCGGAGAATACCTTACAGAAAACCGCTTCTCATTTCCTTCTGCTCCTCGTTGGGTTCGACACTCTTACTTATCAAAAAGACTATGATAGATCCCCTATACTTGTGGGTCATCAGAACCTTAGGCCTTGTTTTGAAGCATTGCAATACCTTTTTTGCTCACTTTTGTTACTTGCTACCTTGCTATTTTTATATTTTCAGATTACAAAAACCTATATCTACCATCCATATTGCACTCGTGTCACCATCTCTTCACCGAACTAGTACACCTATACAATTTACCATTGTATTGGGTGTGTTGGGGACACAAGAGACTCTTTGTTATTTGGTTGCAAGGTTGTTTGAGAGAGACCATCTTCATCCTACGCCTCCTACAGATTGATAACCTTAGGTCATCCACTTGAGGGAAATTTGCTACTATCCTACAAACCTCTGCACTTGGAGGCCCAACAACATCTACAAGAAGAAGGTTGCATAGTAGACATCACATCCCCAATCCCAAGGTCAAGTCGAGCGAGTCAATCAAATTCTTGAAGACATGATTCGGGCTTGTGTTATTTCTTTCAGCAAGAAGTGGGAAGAATCGCTCCCTTATGCGGAGTTCTCTTATAACAACAGCTATCAAGCCAGCTTGAAGATGGCACCCTTCGAAGTTCTATATCGACGTAAGTGCCGAACCCCTCTGAATTGGTCAGAAACTGGGGAACAAATGCTCATTGGTCCAAACATTATTCAACAAGCTGAAGAGCAGGTTCGCATTGTCCGTGATAATCTCAAGGCGGACTAGTCTCATCAGAAGAGCAATTATGATGGTAAACACTGGGGGGTCAACTTATCAACCTCGTGAACAAGCTTATCTGCGTGTCACTCCTTTGAGAGGCCCTCGTCGGTTCAGATTAAAGGGCAAGCTAGCTTCACGCTACATTGGTCTCTTTCGCATCCTCGCCCGTCGTGGACTGGTGGCTTATCAATTGGAGTTGCCACCTAAGTTCTCTCACGTTCATGATGCCTTCCACGTGTTGCAACTTCGTCGTTGCTTCAAGGATCCAGAACATGAAGTGGATCCAGAATTCATTGAAGTTCAAGATGATCTCACTTATAAAGAGCATCCGATTCGCATTCTTGAAGAGGCTGAACGTCGAACCCGCCAGAAGGTTACCAAGTTCCTCAAAGTGTAGTGGTCAAACCATACTAAGGATGAAGCCACTTGGGAACGCGAAGATAACCTCCGCGTTGAATACCCCAATCTTTTCCCTTCTACCTCTTAATTCTCGAGACGATAATTTCTTTTAGAGGAGGAGAGTTGTAATACCCTTGTGTAATGATGCTACAGTAACCCTTGGGGTTAAGTTAACACTTTTGCTAAACAAGTGTTTGATCATCGTTGGTTCTCTCTCATTTCAAATTCCAGTTGAATTCAATTTCCAATTATGAGTGAAGTTCAATATTGCTCAAACATGAAATCTAAAATGTTCATCATGTGGAAAATAATCCTTTGTTAATATTTGTGGTGAACGAACTTCTTACAAAATGGTTTAATGTCATATAATAATTAAAACAGTGGCCAAATGAATTACATATATGCCTTTTGAAAACTATTTTATTTATGTGCCAAACCATTTTATGGAAGTGCCTAAATTTGCATTGTATATAATGGGCCAAGTTTCATAATTTACTTAAGTCAATCACTATTTAAAACAAATGCAAAACAAAAGGACTAAAAGAAAACAGGAAATAAAATAAAATAAAAAGAGGAGGGCCTATTCTACTGGGCACTTTGGCCCAACTAGCCAAATGGTCGGCCCAAGCGCCCCTCCCTATCTCCCTGTTCGTTCTCCCCCCGTGGCCACAATCGATGGCTGCCACGGCCACGGCCATCGCCATGGCAGCCAGGGCACCGCCTTCGTCGCCTACTTTGACTACGTGGGCAGGCTTGGGCCGAAAGCCAACGAGGTGCTTGCTGCCTCCTCGTCCTCACCTCCATCCGCCTCGGTCACCGCCGCTTTCTTCGAGTCCGGCCATCGCCTCTGCTGCTACTAACCCGTCACCGGGCCCCCGTGAGCCCACCCGGTGAGCTCCCTGCTATCTTCCCTCTCTCTTGTCTCGTAGCTCATCTACATCGCCCGCACATTGGCTGACCACTGCCCCATTTTCCTCGCCCCGCACGCTGCTTGTCGCGCTCACCGCTGGCCATGAGCCCTTGCACCTGCGCAGGCGCGTGCTGATTCACGCGGTGGCCGCGCCCGGCCATGCCCTGCCGCAATGGCCGCGACCACTACTGCCTCTGTTGTCCTCCTACATATGTCGGTGCCCATGGCTTGCTCACCCGCGCCGTGCCCCGCGCGTGCGCCGGCCTCGCCCGCCTTGCTCCCTGGCCGCCCGACTGCAACCACGGTCACCCTCCTGCTAGCGTTGCTAGCACGCTGCCCCGCCGTTGGCCTCCACCCGCAGCTCGGCGTGCACTACACGCGCCCATGCGTGGCCTTGCCGCTCGTCAGATGGCGCTGCTGCCCCTGCCCGCAGCTGCTTGCTTCATGCTGCTGCACGTTGCTGCTATGGCGCTGCTGCTACTACGTTGCCACCCCCACGAGCCCTGATACGTCTCCAACATATCTATAATTTTTTATTGTTCCATGCTATTATATATCTGTTTTGGATGTTTAATAGGCATTTATATGCTATTTTGTATTATTTTTCGGACTAACCTATTAACCGAGAGCCAAATGCCAGTTTCTGTTTTTTTGCCTTTCGCAGAAAAGGAATACCAAACGGAGTCTAATCGGAATGAAACTTTCACGATGATCTTTCTTGGACCAAAAGGAAACCAGAAGACTTGGAGATGAAGTCAGAGATGCAACAAGGCGGCCACGAGGCAGGAGGGCGTGCCCAGGGGGTAGGGTGCGCCCCCTACCTCATGGGCCCCTCGTAGCTCCCCTGACCAAGCTCCTTCGCCTATATATACTCTTATACCCTAAAAACATCCTGGGGAGCCATGAAACCACTTTTCCACCGCCGCAACCTTCTGTACCCGTGAGATCCCATCTAGGGGCCTTTTCTGGCGTCCTGTCGGAGGGGCATTCGTTCACGGAGGGCTTCTTAATCAACACCATTACTCTCCAATGATGCGTGAGTAGTTTACCACAGACCTTCAGGTTTATAGCTAGTAGCTTGATGGCTTCTTCTCTCTCTTTGATTCTCAATACCATATTCTCCTCGATGTTCTTGGAGATCTATTCGATGTAATATTCTTTTGCGGTGTATTTGACGAGATCCGATGAATTGTGGATTTATGATCAGATTATCTATGAATATTATTTGGTTCTTCTCTGAATTCTTATATGCATGATTTGATATCTTTGCAAGTCTCTTCGAATTATCGATTTAGTTTGGCCTACTAGATTGATCTTTCTTGCAATGGGAGAAGTGCTTAGCTTTAGGTTCAATCTTGTGGTGTCCTTTCCCAGTGACAGTAGGGGCAGCAAGGCACATATTGTATTGTTGCCATCGAGGATAAAAAGATGGGGTTTTCATCATATTGATTGAGTTAATTCCTCTACATCATGTCATCTTACCTAATGTGTTACTCTGTTCTTCATGAACTTAATACTATAGATGCAGGCAGAAGTCGGCCGATTTGTGGAGTAATAGTAGTAGATGCAGAATTGTTTTGGTCTACTTGACACGGACGTGATGCCTATGTTCATGATCATTGCCTTAGATATTGTCATAATTATGCGCTCTTCTATCAATTTCTCGTCAGTAATTTATTCACCCACCGTAATATTTGCTATCTTGAGAGAAGCCACTAGTGAAACCTATGGCCCCCTGGTGTCTTTTCCATCATACAAGTTCTCTTTTGCATCTTACTATTTTTCGATCTACTATTTTGCAATCTTTTACTTTCTGATCTATAAACCAAAAATACCAAAAATATTTACTTTACCGTTTATCTACCTCTATCAGATCTCACTTTTGCAAGTGACCGTGAAGGGATTGACAACCCCTTTATCACGTTGGGTGCAAGTTGTTGATTGTTTGTGCGGGTATTCGGTGACTTGTGCGTTGTCTCCTACTGGATTGATACCTTCACTACAAAAAAATACACTTCCGTGATGATACATGTTTGTCACAGTAGGTCACGTTTTCTGTCTTGCATGTACATCCATGACGATTTTATGATAGAATCAAGATAGTCATACCTGTTCTATCGTAGAAGTGTTCCATGACATTACCAAAATTATCATCACAAAAGTGTCCACTTCCATGACGATAAATCACGCGTCATAGAAGTGCTTTCGTCAAGGGTGACCGACACATGGCATCCACCGTAATGGAATGTCGTTAAGCTATCGGGTTAGGTTTTGGATTCGATAACCCGTTAACAGCCCCGACTAATTGGGATTTTCCACATGTAAAATCATCATTAGTTGGAGGAAACACGTGTCGGCTCACTGTTGGGATAGGTGTCATCCACTGATTGGACTGAAGGCGCCTATGATACATCGACACGTGGCATGGCCCAACAGAGGACCATTCTTGTGAAAAGGCCGCCCCGTTTGACTTGGTCAAAAGGTGGCGGGCTAGCCCACGAAAAGCCTGTTAACGGCATGTTCGCATATAGCCCAGTTACAACCCGCTAGCCCAGGGCCCGTTACGACCTATCCGAATTAGGTCCAGTAGCGTCATCTAGGCCGTCCAATATGATTCTAGCCCGTTTTAACTTCCAGCCCATTTATGGCCCATAATGTCTTTCGGCCCATATGACGCCCTTCGTAACTCTTGGCCCATTAACGGCCAGTGGTGAAACTGGCCCGTAATGATTAGTGTATCACTTTATACCCATTAACGGTCCATTATTCCATTGGGCCGTTTCCGTCCCACGTTATCTTTCGCCCTTCTCAGGGCCCATTTATTCTTGGGCTCATTTCCAACATTCAGTTACTTACGGCCCATTACTGTAATTTTCTGCTTGTGAGCCAAATTCAGCCCGTGGTTATAGTCGGCCTGTTAATACGTTGGGCCCTTTTCATAGCCTCATCAAATATGGCCGATTAACGATGGCCCATTATGGTTGGCCCATGAACGGACGATTCCAACTCTAGCCCGTTTACGGCCATAATGTGGTCTGTTATTGGCCAATGTTTGGCCAATCGATCATACGTCCCATAGAAGGCCCATTGATGATACGGTCGGTAGAAGACCCATTGTGTCTATGGCCCGTATAAGGCCCATTGTGTCTACGGCCCGTAGAAGGCCCATTGTTTATACGCCCCGTAGAAGGCCCATTGTTTCTACGGCCCCTAGAAGGCCCTGATAACCCACAAGTATAGGGGATCGCAACAGCTTTCGAGGGTAGAGTATTCAACCCAAATTTGTTGATTCGACACATGGGGAGCCAAAGAATATTCTCAAGTATTAGCAGTTGAGTTTTCAATTCAACCACACCTAGATAACTTAATATCTGTAGCAAAGTATTTAGTAGAAAAGTAGTATGGAAGTAAAGGTAACAGTGGCAAAAGTAAAGATAGCAGATTTGTAGTAATTGTAACAGTAGCAACGGAAAAGTAAATAAGCAAAGCACAATTTGTGAAAAGCTCGTAGGCATTGGATCAGTGATGGATAATTATGTCGGATGTGATTCCTCATGTAATAGCTATAACATAGGGTGACACAGAACTAGCTCCAGTTCATCAATGTAATGTAGACATGTATTCCGAATATAGTCATACGTGCTTATGGAAAAGAACTTGCATGACATCTTTTGTCCTACCCTCCCGTGGCAGCGGGGTCCTAATGGAAACTAAGGGATATTAAGGCCTCCTTTTAATAGAGAATCGGAACAAAGCATTAGCACATAGTGAATACATGAACTCCTCAAACTACGGTCATCACCGAGAAGTATCCCGATTATTGTCACTTCGGGGTTGTCGGATCATAACACATAATAGGTGACTATAGACTTGCAAGATAGGATCAAGAACTCACATATATTCATGAAAATATAATAGGTTCAGATCTAAAATCATGGCATTCGGGCCCTATTGACAAGCATTAAGCATAGCAAAGTCATAGCAACATCAATCTCGTAACATAGTGGATACTAGGGATCAAACCCTAACAAAACTAAGTTGATTACATGGTAAATCTCATCCAACCCATCACCGTCCAGCAAGCCTATGATGGAATTACTCACGCATGGTGGTGAGCATCATGAAATTGGTGATGGAGGATGGTTGATGATGACGACAGTGACGAATCCCCCTCTCCGGAGCCCCGAACGGACTCCAGATCAGCCATCCCAATAGAGACTAGGGCTTGGCGGCGGCTCCGTATCGTAAAACGCGATGAAACTTTCTCTCTGATTTTTTTCTCCGCGAAACGGAATATATGGAGTTGGAGTTGAGGTCGGTGCAGCTCCAGGGGGCCCACGAGACAAGGGCCGCGCCCAGGGGAGGGGGCGCACCCCAACCCTCGTGGACAGGGTGTGGGCCCCCTGGTCTTGATTCTTTCGCCAGTATTTTTTATATTTTCCAAAAGTTATCTCCGTGGATTTTCAGGTCATCCCGAGAACTTCTGTTTTCTGCACAATAAACAACACCATGGCAGTTCTGCTGAAAACAACGTCAGTCCGGGTTAGTTTCATTCAAATCATGCAAGTTAGCATCCAAAAGAAGGGCAAAAGTGTTTGGAAAGGTAGATACATTGGAGACGTATCAACTCCCCCAAGCTTAAACCTTTGCTTGTCCTCAAGCAATTCAGTTCATAAACTGAAAGTGATAAAGAAAAACTTACAAACTCTATTTGCTCTTGTTGTTGTAAATATGTAAAGCCAGCATTCAAGTTTTCAGCAAAGATTATGAACTAACCATATTCACAATAACACTTAGGTCTCATGTTTACTCATATCAATGGCATAATCAGCTAGCGAGCAATAATAATAAATCTTGGATGACAACACTTTCTCCAAACAATCATAATATGATATAACAAGATGGTATCTCACTAGCCCTTTCTGAGACCACAAAACATAAATGCAGAGCACATTTAAAGATCAAGGACTGACTAAACATTGTAATTCATGGTAAAAGAGATCCAGTCAAGTCATACCCAATATAAACTAATAGTAATACATGCAAATGACAGCATGCTCTCCAGGGGGTGCTTTTTAATAAGAAGGATGATGACTCAACATAAAAGTAAATAGATAGGCCCTTCACAGAGGGAAGCAGGGATTTGTAGATGTGCTAGAGCTCGATTTTAAAATAGAGATGAATAACATTTTGAGCGGCATACTTTCACTGTCAACACAACAACTATGAGATGGCGATATCTTCCATGCTACATACATTATAGGTGGTTCCCAAACAGAATGGTAAAGTTTATACTCCCCCACCACCAACAAGCATCAATCCATGGCTTGCTCAAAACAACGAGTGCCTCCAACTAGCAACAGCCCTGGGGGAGTTTTGTTTAATTATTTTGATTTGCTTTGATATTTTTGATCATGGGACTGGGCATCCCGGTTACCAGCCATTTTCTCGTGAATGAGGAGCGGAGTCCACTCCCCTTGAGAATAACCCACCTAATATGGAAGATACAGACAGCCCTAGTTGAAACATGAGCTACTTGAGCATACAAAATAGAATTTCATTTGAAGGTTTGGAGTTTGGCACATACAAATTTACTTGGAACGACAGGTAGATACCGCATATAGGAAGGTATGGTGGACTCATATGGAATAACTTTGGGGTTTATGGAGTTTGGATGCACAAGCAGTATTCCCGCTTAGTACAAGTGAAGGCTAGCAAAAGAGTGGGAGGCGACCAACTGAGGGAGCGACAATAGTCATGAACATGCATTAAAATTAATTTACACCAAGTGCAAGCATGAGTAGGATATAATCCACCATGAACATAAATATCATGAAGGCTATGTTGATTTGTTTCAACTACATGCGTGAACATGTGCCAAGTCGAGTCACTTAATTCATTCAAAGGAGGATACCATCCCATCATACCACATCACAATCATTTTAATAGCATGTTTGCACGCAAGGTAAACCATTATAAGGTCCTAGTTAATTAAGCATGGCATAAGCAACTATAATCTCTAAATGTCATTGCAAACATGTTTATTCATAATAGACTGAATCAGGAACGATGAACTCGTCATATTTATAAAAACAAAAGAGGTCGAGTTCATACCAGCTTCTCTTATCTCAATCAGTCCATCATATATCGTCATTATTGCCTTTCACTTGCACGACCGAACGGTGTGTATAATAATAATAGTGCACATGCATTGGACTAAGATGGAATCTGCAAGCATTCAATTCAAGAGAGAAGACAAAGTAATATGGGCTCTAAGTTAAATCAACAATCATGCATATGAGAGCCACTAAACATTTTCATTATGGTCTTCTACGCTTGACCCCCAAAAGAAAGAAAGGAAACGAAACTATTTACACGGGATAGCTCCCAACAAGTAAAAGAAGAACGAGAAATCTTTTTGGGTTTTCATTTAATTACTACTACAAGCATGAAAATTAAACTAACTAATTTTTGGTTTTCTGAAGGTTTATCAAACACACAAGAAGAGAGCTAGAAAAATAAATAGAACTAGCATGGATAATACAATGAAAGAGTATGAGCACCGACAATTAGAATAGTGTGTGAGCATGAATGTAAAGTCGGTGAGAAATACGTACTCCCCCAAGCTTAGGCTTTTGGCCTAAGTTGGTCTAATGCCAAGGGTAGCCTGGCTGATATCCGAAGTTATAACTGGGATCGTACTGAGATGCAGCAGCCAATGCATCCTGAGTTGTGGCATGTTGACAAGCTGCCTCCGCTCTCCCCTCGTGTTCGGCTGCCTCCTCCCTGGTAACAACATATCTTCATTTTTCCTGGTAATCAAAAAGGGAAGGAGCAGGGAGAGTAACATGGACAGCGTGACATCTGTCAAGGATTAGTCGATACTGGAGGAATTGTTCATTCCTCAAAAGAAAACGGTGCCTGACCATAGCGTCATAATCTAAATAAGCGGCGGGCAACTCTATATCACCCTCACATGGAGCTATACCAAGATAATTAGCAACACGGGTCGCATAAATTCCTCCAAATAAATCTCCAGATATACCATTATTATGCAACCTACGTGCGACTATTGCCCCCAAGTTGTAATCTTTATTACCTAATACAGCACTCTTGAGGACACAAAGATCAGGGACACACATGTGACATGCTTCATCTTTACTGTTAATGCATCTACCAATGAAGAGAGCAAAATAATGTATAGCAGGAAAGTGAATGCTCCCTATGGTAGCTTGTGCTATATCCCTAGATTCGCCCACACTGATACTAGCAAGAAAGTCTTTATATTCAGATTTGTGGGGTTCATGAACATTTCCCCACTGCGGGAGTTTGCAAGCAGTAGTAAAAATCTTCTAAGTCCATTGTATAAGATTCATCATAAATATCAAACAGGACATTTTGAGAATTACGTGAAGATGAAAATTGTTCCCTTCTCACGAATGAATCAGTCAATTGGTAGTACTGAGGACACTTATCTTGTATGAAGTCCTCAAGATCAGCGTTACGCACATACGCATCAAATTCATCCTTGATGCATGCATTAACCATAAACTCTTCTGATGGCCACTCACAAGCCCACACTTCAGCTTCCCTTGGTGGTTCATCGTCTTGCTCACGCATAGCACGCCTAGGTCCTCTCTTAGTTGAGGAATCACCTTGGTACATTCTCCTGGACATATTTCTTTCCTCTAAAAAAATTCTGAAATTTTTAGTAACTCCAAAAAAAGTGAATAAAACTAAACAAGATTGATAGTAACTACTCCCACAAGTGCCTAGAGCCTATATCATGCATTACAATTACTTGGGACCTCATAAATTTGACATGCAGGCTGAAGAACAGGGTCACCCATGCAGCAAAAAATTGCAATGAATAAAGCGCTAGAACAAAAACTAATTGGACCAAAGGAGGAGTCACATACCAAGCAACAATCTCCCAAAGCAGTTTTGTGAATGGAGCTTTGAGCAAGGAGATCGAAAATTGCAGCAAAATAAGCTAGAACTCATGCTTGAGTTGGATGGAGATTTTTTGGGAGGAAGATGGAGTGTGTGGGTGCAGGAATAAGTGGATGGGGGCCACCGTGGGCCCACTAGACAGGGAGGGTGCGCCCAGGGGGTGTGGGCACGCCCTCCACCCTCGTGGCCAGGTGCTTGCCCCCCTGCAGTGTTCTCAGTGCCTAAAATCCTCAAATATTCCATAAAAAATCGTACTAAATTTGCAGGGCATTTGGAGAACTTTTATTTTTGGGATATTTTTTTTATTGCATGGATAATTCAGAAAACAGACAGAGAATACTATTTTTGCTTTATTTATTCTAAATAACAGAAAGTAAAAAGAGAGTACAGAAGGTTGTGCCTTCTAGTTTCATCCATCTCATGATCATCAAAATGAATCGACTAACAAGGTTGATCAAGTCTTGTTAACAACTCATTCCGAATAACATGGAACCGGACAAATTTCGAATAACACTAGGTTACCTCAACGGGGATATGAACATCCCCAACAATAAGAATATCATACTTTTTCCTTGACAGTAGGGAGAGGAAATTCAAAACCTCCAATAATGATAGTTGGAATTTTTCCAATAGAATTGATGCTATGAACGTGAGGTTATTTCCTCGAAAAGTGTACCGTATGCTCATGACCATTAACATGAAAAGTGACATTGCCTTTGTTGCAATCAATAACAGCCCCTGCAATATTCAAAAAGGGTCTACCAAGGATAATCGACATACTATCGTCCTCGGGAATATCAAGAATAACAAAGTTCGTTAAGATGGTGACATTTGCAACCACAATAGGCACATCCTCACAAATGCCGACAGGTATAGTAGTTGATTTATCAGCCATTTGCAAAGATATTTCAGTAGGTGTCAACTTATTCAATTCAAGTCTACGATATAAAGAGAGAGGCATAACACTAACACCGGCTCCAAGATCACATAAAGCAGTTTTAACCTAATTTCTTTTAATGGAGCATGGTATAGTTGGTACTCCTGGATCTCCAAGTTTCTTTGGTATTCCACCTTTAAAAGTATAATTAGCAAGCATGGTGGAAATTTCAGCTTCTAGTATCTTTCTTTTATTTGTAATGATATCCTTCATATATTTAGCATAAGGATTTAATTTGAGCATATCAGTTAAGCGCATACGTAAGAAAATAGGTCTAATCATTTCCGCAAAGCTCTCAAAATCCTCATCATCCTTTGTCTTGGATGGTTTAGGAGGAAAGGGCATGGGTTTCTGAACCCATGGTTCTCTCTCTCTCTATCGTGCTTCCTAGCAACAAAGTCTCTCTTATCATAACGTTGATTCTTTGATTGTGGGTTATCAAGATCAATAGCAGGTTAAATCTCTACATCATTATTATTGAGCATTGACATGAATATTATCATTATCATTATTACTAGGTTCATGTTCATCACCTGATTTTGTTTCAGCGTCAGAAATAGAAATATCATTGGGATTCTCAGGTGTGCCTATAACAAGTTCACTAGAAGCATGCAAAGTCCTATCATTTTTCTTTTTCTTCTTTTTAGAAGAACTAGGTGCCTCTAAATCATTTCTCTAAGAATCTTGCTCGATTCTCTTAGGGTGTCCTTCAGGATACAAAGATTCCTGAGTCATTCCACCCGTTCTAGAAGCCACTCTAACAGCAAAATCAAGTTTATTATTTAATTCATCAAGCAAATCACTTTGAGCTTTAAGTACTTGCTCAGCTTGAGTGGTAACCATAGAAGCATATTTGCTAATGAGTTTAAATTCACCTTTAAATCTAGCCATATAATTACTCAAGTGTCCTATCTCGAAAGCATTATTCTTTAATTCTCTACCAACATAAGCAATAAAACTTTCTTGTCTAGCCATAAAGTCATCAAATTCATCTAAGCATGGGCTATGAAATTTAGTCGACGGGATTTCAAATTTATCATATCTATAGAGAGAATTTACCTTTACTACCTGTGTCGGGTTATCAAGACAATGTGTTTCTTCAATAGGTAGATTAAGACCATGTATTTCTTCAACATGGGGTAAATTCTTAACATCTTCAGCTTTAATACCCTTTTCTTTCATTGATTTCTTTACCTCTTGCATATCTTCGGGACTGAGAAATAGAACTCCCCTCTTCTTCGGAGTTGGTTTAGGAATAGGCTCAGGAGTTGGCTCAAAATTGGCTTAGGAAGAGTCCAATTATTTTCATTAGTCAACATATTATTCAGTAGTAATTCAGCTTGGTCGACTGTTCTTTCCCTGAAAACACAACCAGCACAACTATCCAATTAGTCCTTGGAAGCATCGGTTAGTCCATTATAAAACATATCAAGTATTTCATTTTTCTTAAGAGGATGATCAGGCAAAGCATTAAGTAATCGGAGAAGCCTCCCCCAAGCTTGTGGGAGACTCTCTTCTTTGATTTGCACAAAATTATATATTTCCCGCAAGGCAGCTTGTTTCTTATGAGCAGGAAAATATTTAGCAGAGAAGTAATAAATCTTATCTTGGGGACTACGCACACAACCAGGATAGAGAATTAAACCAAGTTTTAGCATCACCCTTTAATGAGAACGGAAATATCTTAAGGATATAATAATAGCGAGACTTCTCATCATTAGTAAACAAGGTGGCTATATCATTTAACTTGGTAAGATGTACCACAACAGTTTCAGATTCATAGCCATAAAAAGGATCAGATTCAACCAAAGTAATAATCTCAGGATCAACAGAGAATTCATAATCCTTATCAGTAACACAGATAGGTGAAGTAGCAAAAGCGGGGTCAGGTTTCATTCTAGCATTAAGAGATTGCTTCTTCCATTTAGCTAATAACTTCTTAAGATCATATCTATCATTGCAAGCAAAAATAGCTCTAGCAGCTTCTTCATCCATAACATAACCCTCAGGAACAACAGGCAATTCATAATTAGGGGGAGAACCTTGATCATCAACAATTTCATCTTCAATAATTGCATTCTCTCTAACCCTAGCAAGTTGTTCATCAAGATACTCACCTAATGGCACAGTAGTATCAAGCATAGAAGTAGTTTCATCATAAGTATCATGCATAGCAGAAGTGGCATCATCAATAACATGCGACATATCAAAATAGAAGGAGAATCTAGTGTAGAGCTAGATGGCAGTTCCATACCTCCCCTCGTAGTTGAGGGAAAAATCTTAGTTCTTGCGTCTTTCAAGATCTTCAAAGTGATCAGCAGATATAAATCCCAAGTGACTCAAAGAATGGAGCTATGCTCCCCGGCAATGGCGCCAGAAATTAGTCTTGATAACCCACAAGTATAGGGGATCGCAACAGCTTTCGAGGGTAGAGTATTCAACCCAAATTTATTGATTCGACACAAGGGGAGCCAAAGAATATTCTGAAGTATTAGCAGTTGAGTTGTCAATTCAACCACACCTGGATAACTTAATATCTGCAGCAAAGTATTTAGTAGCAAAGTAGTATGAAAGTAAAGGTAACAGTGGAAAAAGTAAAGATAGCAGTTTTGTAGTAATTGTAACAGTAGCAATGGAAAAGTAAATAAGCAAAGCACAATATGTGAAAAACTCATAGGCATTGGATTAGTGATGGATAATTATGTCGGATGTGATTCCTCATGTAATAGCTATAACATAGGGTGACACAGAACTAGCTCCAATTCATCAATGTAATGTAGGCATGTATTCCGAATACAGTCATACGTGCTTATGGAAAAGAACTTGCATGACATCTTTTGTCCTACCCTCCCGTGGCAGCAGGGTCCTAATGGAAACTAACGGATATTAAGGCCTCCTTTTAATAGAGAACCGGAACAAAGCATTAGCACATAGTGAATACATGAACTCCTCAAACTACGGTCATAACCGAGAAGTATCCCGATTATTGTCACTTCGGGGTTATCGGATCATAACACATAATAGGTGACTATAGACTTGCAAGATAGGATCAAGAACTCACATATATTCATGAAAACATAATAGGTTCAGATCTGAAATCATGGCACTCGGTCCCTAGTGACAAGTATTGAGCATAGCAAAGTCATAGCAACATCAATCTCAGAACATAGTGGACACTAGGGATCAAACCCTAACAAAACTAACTTGATTACATGGTAAATCTCATCCAACCCATCACCGTCCAGCAAGCCTATGATGGAATTACTCACGCACGGCGGTGAGCATCTTGAAATTGGTGATGGAGGATGGTTGATGATGATGACGGTGATGAATCCCCCTCTCCGGAGCCCTGAACGGACTCCAGATCAGCCCTCCCGAGAGAGATTAGGGCTTGGCGGCGGCTCCATATCGTAAAACGTGATGAAACTTTCTCTCTGATTTTTTTCTCCGCGAAACGGAACATGTGGAGTTGGAGTTGAGGTCGGTGCAGCTCCAGGGGGCCCATGAGATAGGGGGCGCACCCAGGGGGGAGGGGGCGCACCCAGGGGGGGAGGGGGCGCGCCCCCAACCCTCGTGGACAGGGTGTGGGCCCCCTGGTCTTGATTCTTTCGCTAGTATTTTTTATATTTTCCAAAAGTTACCTCTGTGGATTTTCAGGTCATTCCGAGAACTTTTGTTTTCTGCACAATAAACAACACCATGGCAGTTCTGCTGAAAACAGCGTCAGTCCGGGATAGTTTCATTCAAATCTTGCAAGTTAGAGTCCAAAACAAGGGCAAAAGTGTTTGGAAAAGTAGATACGTTGGAGACTTATCAGGCCCATTGTTTCTACGGCCCGTAGGAGGCCCAATGTCACTACAGTAAATATGTAGCCCGTGGTTATTGTGGCCTAGTTTTTAAAAATAGGTTAGTCCGGCCACTAGCAAACTGCGAAAAAAGAACTGCACTCACTACAAGAAATGGGAATGAAATTCAAAATTCATGGCGTCGTGGCTAGGTTGGAAACATTGAGAAACTTAGTTTTTTAATTCCTGTCAATCCAAAACACGCATGAAAATAATGAAACTTGGCTTGGTGCCATGACATGGCACCAACATGCTGTGGTAAATTTGCAGTCCGATTTGCGAAGGCGCACACATTAACAATCAACAAAGTCATTTTTGAACAAGTGATGTCACGTTACAATCGGAAACACAAGTATTATTGAAACCGTGGGCGTTCTACTTACTAGTACCATTTACGTGCCGCCACGCGTCCCCATTTTTTATTAGCTAGGAGGCGCCATGCAGGGTAGCTATTTGAGTACGAGAGGCGTGCGATCAGACCCCTGCACATGCTCATCAAGAGGAGAGCCCTTTGACCTCCATCTGCCGCCCACCTCTCTCCCAAGGTCTCCATTAATGGCGCCCGAGCCTCTGTTTAGTGGTGTGGCTATGTCTCATTCAATTGAGATTTAAGAGAGAAAAAAGAAAATCTGAAAAAAAGGATCTTGATGTAAGATCCGACGGACCTATATAGCATCTACTGCGACTTATAGCAAGACTGATGAATATATAAGGACGATTATTTTCTTTTTTTTTATCAAAGAAGGGCTTGCCCCTTCCGATTTTCATTACTGAAAACCACCACAATTCACAAGAAGTTCAGCACAACTCCAGCCTAACACGAAGGACTAAAAGCTACCAGATTGAAATCGCAACATCCCAAGAGGCCAACAAAGGCCAAACATCCGCGCTAGAACCCAACATTTCACAACCGACGACACAATCCACATCCTAAACCGATTATTACATCAAAAGAAACCAGGAAACTAAAGGAAGCCCAACAGCAACTAGAAGAACAGCAATGCTAGGGTCGCCACAGCAAGAGTTTTCTTCATTCCAGCCTCGCAACATTGATCTTCCACATAAAGATAAGGACAATTAATTGTCTTACATAATTAGAAAGATAATTAAAAAAGCCACATGCGGCTACGCCCGAAATACACAAGGGCAAAAGAAGAAGGAAGACAAGGATCTGGCTCACTGATCTCTACTTTATTGATGCGTTGCTGCAGGCCGCAGGAACTAGTCTCCACGGCGAGCGGCGATGAGCTCTTTCGTGTCCTCAAGACGCTGCTTGAGAACATCCACGGATTCCTCCACCAGCCTTTGGCGCTCGTTGTAGAGCATGTCATTCTCGTCCATAAGTTTCTTGACGATGACGCCGGTCCTCTTCAACAAGGCACTGGTCTCCTCCTGCTGGTCTGCACTTCGAACGATCTTCTCCCTCAGCAGGTCGCGCTCGGCCCGGAACCTCTCATTGCCCTCCCTTAGTTGCCGGATGATGCCAGTAGCCTGTTCAAATGAGGCTTTCACGTCATCCTACAACCTCGCCAATCCGGAGATCTGATCCATCTGGCTATGGACGATCGCATGCATGCGCCTGTAACAGTTGTCGCCTGCCCACGAGAAATTTTCCCAGGCCAACGCGGCGCGGCGGGACATCTCTGCTGCATTCGTGGCGCGGCGGGACATCTTTGCTGCTTCCGCGGCGCGGCCGGACCAGTCTGCTGCATCGATGGCGCGGCAGGACCTCCGTGCTACTTCAGCGGCGCGGCGGGACCTCTATGCTGCTAGTTTCGTGCGACGGGACATGTCGGCTGCTCTCGCAATGAGGCGGGACATCTCTCATGCTTCCTCTTCCATGCTCGCCTCTCCCTGGTGGCAATCTCTCGACCCAGAACTCACACTGGCCATGGCAGACGCAAGGGAAGGATGCTGAATGAATTGTTTGTTTTTGTGGATGAGGAGTTGAGGAGGAATGTGCAGTCATCTTGGCATACTAGTATTTATAACCGAGCACTAATACACTCCTAAGTGAGAAACCGTTTAAGTTGTGATCGGTGTGAACAGGTTTGGAATTCAATATAGCGTGGTACTAATACGCTCCTAAGTGGGAAACCGTTTAGGTTGTGATCGGTGTGAACAGGTTTGCAATTCAATATAGCATGGAGTAATTTGGAATGTGACGAGATGCAAGCTCAAAATTTATTGACGGTTCTAGTTTCGAAGTGCGGCACTATTCCCGGATGGAGTACTTCTTTTTCTACTCCCTCCTTTCCGGTTTTATAGGGCTTATCTCAAAATTTTAATTTTTCCATTTTATAAGGCTCAATTTGGTTGTTCCCCAACACATGTTCAGATTCCAAGGTGCATTAAATCATTGCATGCAAGTATTAAGAGAAAATTGACCAATGCATGTACTTTATGCATGCATGCATTGCAATTAATGCATTGATAAACATAATTTTTTGAGAAAAACAAGAGCATTAATTAGGTGCTTTTGCAAACTACAAAAAATATTCCACCACTCACCATAAACCAGAAAGGAGGGAGTACTGCTGTGTAGTTGCAATAACTGGCACCGTCGTATACATATCTTACGGTTAATGGGCGTTCGACAGGAATAGCCGCGTGGCGAGCTCTAGGCTAGTCCTTTTTTAGACGCATTATTAAACCTATCTCTCGGGACTTCTCGCACGCACCATCGTGCCACCCACAAAAACTTGTACTCTGAGTTTAGTAGTACATTATACAGGAAGAGAAGAGGTGCACGCACGAACTCGTCCTCTCACACACGCGTCTATTTTTTCTCGACAAGGAGGATGATGACCCCCCACCTCTACATCTGGGAGTCACACACGCATCTGTAGCTACGAATTGTAGTGTTCTCAACCATCCGATTGGCTCTATCATGGATGTACCTATATACTAAAACATGTCTAGATACATCTATATTTTGACAAATGGAAGGCATGTATTGTGGAACGGAGGGAGTGCTTCTCATCAAAATGGATAAAAAGGGGCGTATCTAGAACTAAAATACGTCTACATACATCTCCTTTTATCCATTTTGATGACAAGTAGTACTTCTTACCCGAAGGAACTTTATATCCAACAGACACAAAATATCTGTTCGACTGTTGGAAATTACTGATGTGATGTCGAAGTAATTGTTGCATCGCCACCAAAACCCACCATTTCTTAAGCTAAAGTAGACCAAGGTAATCCCTATATTAGCATATTACTAAGATAAACAGAAGGCACTGTCGAAACATTTAGGACGTGAGCTTGTCAATCTGAATGTGGAGGGACACAAGCTTAGCCCCGGCCAGCAGCTTGGGCGGAACTGTCAAGAAGGTCAGCTTCTGCACGTCGACATCGTCGGGATCCTTGTTGCTTGTCACCTCCATTTCCACCTTGACAGCGTCGGTCGTGCCTTTGGGCTCCCCCGGCGGGCCGTTTGCCCACAGCTTGGCCAAGTAGTGCGGCAGTGGGGAGGCCCCCGCTTTGATGCAGACGACCGACACGATGACACGGGCGCCGATGTTGAGCACGCCGCCGACCAAGAAAAACGCGCGGCGGTCCTCCTCCGCGAATATCAAGAGCCGAGGCTCCGACAGTGGCACTTGTAGCTGGAGCACCTTGCCGTACTGGATCATGTGCACGGACATGGGATGCGCGGTGCTGATGTGGTGGTAGAGCGCCGGCGGTGGGCCTTCGTAGCCGCAGACGGCCATGGGGCATTTGCAAGGCGCGAGCGGACACACGCTCTGGTGATCGGCGAGCTTGTGGTAAGTGACGTAGAGACCACAGCCTTCGTGCGGGCACTCCACCCTCACCGACGAAAGGACGGAGTCCACCGCCGTGTTCCACACGTCGAAGCCACCGCCGCGCTCGCACTTCTAGCACTGCCGCTGGTTCCCGGGGTGCTCGACGCGGCAGTCCGCGCAGGCCAGGTGCCCTCCCTTGCACTTCAGAAATCAATTGAACAGCACATCAATCAAGAAACCTGCACCTTGCTCAATCAGCCGAACGGACAAGGTGTATTCGAACCTCATACACTAGAGGTGTCAAGGGGTGGAGGCACAAGGGGCAGTGGAGCACGGTGAGTTCCATCGAGACCTTAGAGAGCTCCATCGTCGGGTCCTGTTCCTGTTCAGTCTGCATGATCTCGCCCTCCTCGTGCACAACCATCTCTCGACTTGGGCCGGGGTATGACAAAGCTTTACCGTCACATATTTCATACTCCCTCTGTTCCTAAATGCAAGTCTTTATAGTGATTTCACTAGGTGGACTACATATGGAGCAAAATGAATGAATCCACACTTAAAATGCATCTATATACATCCGTATGTAATTCATAATTGAATCCCTACAAAGACTTATATTTAGGAATGGAGGGAGTACTACTTCAAGGTGCATTAAATCAACACATGCAAGTATCAAAAGAAGAGTCACGGCATGCATGCATGCATTGTAATTACTGCATCGGTAAACACAAACTATTGAAATATATCAAGTGTAGTGCTTTGATGTGTCGCGTCAACTCGTACATCAACGAGAAGTTTGATTATCCTCTCCCTCGCGGACTTAACTAGACCTGCCTATGGCTATATGAAAGGTTGGCCACACACCTGTCGGGCCCACCTGTCATACACGCAAAGGCAGGAGCGTCCCTCCCTCGCCCATGAGCGTGGTGACTGGCAAGACTAGGAGAAGCTTTCGCTACACGCTCTCCCTCCCGCACGCGGTGGACATGCAGTAGTTCAATCGGTGTCAGATGGCCAGAAGCGTACTGTAGTACTCCTCCAGTGCAGTAGTACTCCATCATTGTTCGACTTCCCGAAGAGGCGAAGAGCCAAGCACAGCCCGGACGCGTGTGTGGCAGTTTCATGTGTAGAGTAGTTAGGATAGCGTGTACCGTGCCTATAAATTTAAAATCGTTGGGGTCGGCTCCATGCTATGTGGCCGTCTCAAAGTTTTTTAAAATAATTAAAAGTCTTCTGGCCCTACCTGTCACCCTGGTGATTGTAGTTTGCATGCTCATCTGGTCAACACAGGAATATATATTTTAATTTGTTTTTTTTTTGAAAAGGGGGGACTCCCCGGCCTCTGCATCAGAATGATGCATACGGCCACATATATTTTAATTTGTGGTGGGTAAATGTTAGAGGTTGCAGCAAATATATTGTACATTGCGGGTCTTTCAGCCAAGTTTAGAGGCAATCATGTGGGGCCAGTGCTATGATGTGTCGCGTCAACTCGTACAACAAGGAGAAGCTTGATTTTACTACACGCCTTCTCCCTCACCCATGCGCGCGGTTGCTCGCAAACGAGGACAGGCTTTTGCTTAGTAGTACTTCTACAACAAGCTATCCGTCCCGCTCGCGGTGGACGGACATGCAGTAGAGGATTTGACACTATAGAAGCAGTAGTAGTAACATCATTGTTCGTCTTCTCGAAGAGGCGAAGAGCCAAGCGCAAACCGAACGTTGCAGTTGCGAACATTGGAGCACGCATATAGCTAGGCTCTTGCATGAGACAAAATTGCTATGCGAGCCCACTATTGTACTAGTACGTACAACTACTTGCTAGTATAGCCCTGTAAACCAGAAAGGAGTATTTGCCCTTCTAGAGATTTCAACAAGTGACTAGACTACACCGAGACGGAGTACATATGGAGCAAAATGAGTGAACCTGCACCGTAAGTAAATACGTACTAGTTCTATCATTTTCCTCTCCGAGGTGCACAATATTGAGTATACTGACTAGTTTTTTTTTGACACACATTTACGTTTTTTTGACACAGTACAGACGCAAGCGCTCATATACACGCGCATACACTAACCCCTATGAACGCACACACGCATGGCACTATCATCTTGAAATTTACGAAGTCACCGTAGGCACCTCGTCGTCAACGGGTCCATAGGTGCTTGAATGCCAAGGAGGAAGAGGGTAGCGGTTCCCGAGACGTTGAACGGTCAATGATGCATCCTCAATTACATGCAGAGGGAATTAATTGGAGAAGCAGAATAGAGCCAGCACGATGTGAATGCAACAGAGTTTGGACTCTCATATAATAAAGGCGCCCCACCACTACTCCCAAGTCTCTGCGCAACACTGCTCACTCCAATCCAAGACCAAGTAACCAGAAGCCACAAGCACATATGGAGGCGATGGACGCGAGCGGCAGTCAGCTGTGCCAAATCATCCAAGGCGCCGGCCTGCAGCCCCGCACCGCGCAGCATTTCCAGACGGTGCTGGCGACCGCAGGCATCGTAGCCCTCTCCGACGCCGGCTTCGCCTCTCGCATGGACGACATGATGGTCAACTCCATCCGCAAGTTCACCGCCGTCAAGAAGCGCGTGGACGACCTTGCCGTACTGCTCCAGCCCGCGCGCCCAGGCTCCTCATTGCCTGCCACCCTCATTGGCCTACATGGTGACGAACTCTTTCAAGCCCTGGTGGCCCTGCATGTGCCAGAGGTCGCGACAAAGAATGTGCACCTCGAGGCCGCACTCGCCGCGCAGCGCCTCGCCATGCAAGAAACCGTCGACCTGCACATCCACGTCTACAAGGAAATCGTCTACATAGGCCACTACAAGGCAAGTGAGGACAAAAAGACGTTGGCCTTCTTCTAGCGGCTGGAATCTTTGGACGTCATTATTCAGAAGCACGTCGACCTGGCCACGAAAGCCGCTGCTACTTAGGCACCGTTCGGTGGGCCGGCGCCCTGAGTCGAGGAGGTGGACGTCGTCGATGGATGCATCTCTTCTTCTTGCTTCCTGTAACCAGCACTACATCGCCTCGTGGCCTTAATGTTTTATTAGTATAGTACTCCCTCCGTTCCCAAATATAAGTCTTTCTAAAGATTCCAGCAAGTGACTACTACATACAGAGCAAAATGAGTGAATCTACACTCTAAACTATGTCTACATACATCTGTATGTTGTATTCCATTTGAACTAGTATCTAAAAAGGCTTATGTTTATGAACGGAGGGAGTATATGGCATTTTTATTCCAGTCGTAACGTTCTCACTGTGAGGTGGGGCCGCAGTTGAGAAAACCCACCCCGCCCACTGGGAGTAGAAGAGAGAAACGAGGGAGGAGAGCTAGCTGTAGCACGGACGCTGTTGTCAGATGGGACTCGTGTTTATAGAATAGGAGTACTGAGCACTCGTGCCTCTTTTTTTCGAGGGAAAAATTAGTCGTATGTCTAGTACTACCACTAGTTGAGTGCGTGCGACCTATAGCTGTCATCACTTTAGGTCTCCTTTTCGAACCGCAGCTACGCTTCACATTACATATTTTTTCACGCATTTAACCTCCTATATGTACTCCTAGGCTATTTCCATGTGCTCCCATGCACCGACATGTGGGACATAGAGCATCTAGGTCGTAGTGCATGCACTACTCGGAGCATATGCCGGGGTACTTTACATTTCAGACCTCATGAATTACATGCAAACCCCCCACAGAAGAATAAATAAATGAATGAATTACTACATGAAACCGGATTATTTTCATGGAAACCGGAGCACGTTCATTAAATTTTGGACATAACACGTTTATAAGAAATGACCGGACCTAAACCAGTCTAAGGGCCTCTTTGATTTTTCCCGCAAAAAAAGGGCCTCTTTGATTTGCAGGATACTGAAAACACATGAATGGGGAAAGTATGATGGCGATGAACCGAGACGAGGAGAACTCTACTACCTCCTTTCCGGTTTATAGGGCTCAATTCAAAAATCTCACCAACCAAGGTAGATGGTGAGTGGTGGAACAATTGTTGTAGTTTGCAAAACCACTCAATTAATGCGCATGCGGGCAGCCCTGTGGGGAACAGAGAGGAGTCGTGCGAGAGGGGGGAGCGATCTGGTGTGGGCAGGTGAGATTTTTTAGGGGAGCGATCTGGTGCGGGCAGGTGAGATTTTTTTAGTTCTCTTTTAGTGGGCCCGAGGATAACTAACCCAATTAGAACCTCTCCACCTGGCTAGTTTTTTTAGCTGGGTTAGAGCAAACTAGCTCAAACTAACCCCTCTTGTTTCGATAATTTGAGGCTATTTCAACCCAAACTAGCTCTAACTCAGGGATCCAAACAAAGAGGAGTGTTACTGTACATGCTACAGTGTGGACCGTAGCACATTGTTTTTTATGGCCATATCAACACTTTGTTTTCTACTGCTGGTTCATTGGGCTACCGTGGTTTGCACTGCTGGTTCACTGGGCTGCCGTGGTTCGCACTCCTCCGACCTGAGTAGTACTCCCTTCGTTCCTAAATATAAGTCTTCGTAGATATTTCACTGTGGACCACATACGGATGTATATAGATGCATTTTATGTGTAAATTCACTCATTTTTCTCCGTATGTGGTCCATAGTGAAATCTCTCCAAAGACTTATATTTAGGAACGGAGGGAGTAGTATAGTACTACTATATACCACATCATTCTTTGCTCCTTCTTACTACTCCGACATGTGGGAGAGCCAGCATCCGGGTTGACGTGTCATGCACCAGAATAGATCGGGAATGGAAGGGGGGCATCACCCCGGTCGGAGTGCCAGTAATTCATGACTATAGTGAGTGGTCATATCACAAGTCTTTCCAGCAGTAACGCACCGTCAAATCGCACAGCCCCACTCGCTCACCCTCCTCGCCTCTCTGTCAAACCGCCTACCCGAAAACTGCCGCGCGTACTGCCCAGGAAAAGCCCCGCCCTCAACTTTTAACTACAGGAAAATAGTTCGAGCTTGTTCGTTCTATATAAATACAGTACTTACTGTATGTTTATTCACCATTAGTAAGTAGGAGTCGTAGAGTAGTCACCTTAAATAGAGAGTTTCTTTTCTTTAATGCCATGTACACAAATTGTTACGCTTGTTGTGGAGAGAAAAAAGATAATCACTCCACTATATATGGACGCAGGGGCCTGAGCGCTTGCTTTACTAGGGTTGCTCTCTTCATTCTCTCATCCTCTCTAGATATAAACAAGACAGCGGTAGCGACATTTTTTCTCTGCTCACCGCTGGTCACAGATCCGGCCGGATCCCTTCGGCCGGTGTGTGTTGAGGACTAAAAGGTGCATCGTTCACGTGGTCATCGCCGCCGAGGGAGGAAACCCACAGCTGCCGGAGGGGCCCGATCCTCTGCCCATGCCGTTCTCTCCGACACAGCGCCGGCTCGGGAGGTCCTCCGACCCTTCTTCCTCCCTGCCGTATTGTCTGCAGATCCGACCTGCCGCCGCCGCCATCCCGGCGACCCTCAAGTATAAGTTCTTCGAAAGCGGCCTTCCTCTACTGCCCCAGCTGCCCACGTGTCTGCATGTGCATCTTTTTCTACTCCCATCAGCTCTTCCAAAGCCACCTAAATTTTTGTATTATTAGAGGTAAAGCTACTTCATGCATTCAAATCTAGGGCTTTGTTCAAACAACGAAGAAAGGGGGGAAAGTTGTAGCATGAATCTAGGAGTTGATTCAAAGAGGAAATAATATGGTGAAAGTAGTAGAGATCGGATACCCAACCAGTCTCTTGGTTGAAAAAGGAAATAATGGGAAAACGCAGTACAAACTGGATAAGGAACAGATCTATTATTGGTTGAAAAAAGGATAGAAAGTGGCGGCTGGTGGACAAGTCAACAGAGTATGTCCAGGATTAGATTTGCTGCCATCACATAGTAAAACGTCTCCAGGATTAGATTTGCTGCCCTCACATAGTAAAGGTCTCAGGATTAGATTTGCTGCCCTCACATAGTAAAACGTCTCAGGATTAGATTTGCTTCCCTCACATAGTAAAAGGTCTCCAGGATTAGATTTGCTGCCCTCACATAGTAAAAGGTCTCCAAGATTAGATTTGCTGCCCTCACATAGTAAAAGGTCTCCAGGATTATATTTGCTGCCCTCACATAGTACAAGGTCTCCAGGATTAGGTTTGCTGCCCTCACATAGCGTGAACAAGCTCGGCATCACCACTTTATGCCTCCTTGTAGGTACATTGTGCTGATGCATCCACTGTCGCATGTCCTTATACCAACCTTTTGTTGTTGTTAATGTAAGGGCACATGTAAAATGAAGCGATCACACTGTTACCTTAGGGACATGTCTAACCAGCGTTATTGTTAATCTAATGCCTCCAGTGATAAGATGCAATTAAACTGTGTTACAAATGGCACTCCTGCTGTTTCCCCCAGTATGATAAGTAAGTTGCTCCTTTACGCTGCTGAGTGTCATGGTGTCCCCACGGTCCCATGCCCTTAAACCAACTCTTTAGCTGTTGTGATTTACTGTGTTTGGTAAACAAGCAATGCCACCATTAAAGTAATCCCATATTTGAGGAATCTCATTGTTGATCGCAATGCTTCTGGTAACATGAAGCATTGCTGACGTTTTAAAATTTCTACTGTCCTTGCGTGATTGCCATGAACATAATTAAGATGCTTCTTTTCAATTTGTATATGTTTCGTATATTCTTATTGACCAGCAACTGTTTACTTTCTACCATTTTGTGCATATAGGGATATCCATTTCACCTTGTTGCTATTGTGACCTTTTCGTGAACTGCACAAAACACTTTTTTTTGGAATGAGTGTCTTGTGCAGTTCAACTAAAATGTCACGTGGGCAACATCTCTCAATTTTGGTGGAACTGCACAAAATGGTGATTGGAGTTTCCAAAATCTCCGTCAAGTTCTTGCTGGTAATCTCGTGCAACATTTTATTAGCCTTTGCAAGATGGAGCCATCACTGTCACCACAATGGTACATTTTTAGTGGAACTGCACAAAAGGATAAGAAAATTATAGTTGCACCTTACATGAGCCGGACGGCCAACCTTAATGTTCCTCAATTTTAGTGCAACTACTAAAGAAGAACCTGCCAGCTCACAAGAGCAAGTACTTCTTGCTAGCTGAATGATGCAATCTTTGCTTCATTTCAGGTGAACTGCTGAAAAAGGCGCATGAATTGAATCATGGAACTCCAGGCAGACCTCATCCTAGTGGAGCTGGAGGTTGAGTTCAAGGAGGCCGCTATTAAAGTGAAATCGTGCTCTCCTGTCTCCTTGTTTGTGTTGTGCAAACATGTTGTGCAAACAGGAATACTCAACTACAGATGTTGTGACGGTCAACAGCATTCGCCAAGTTCTTCGATTGTATGACATGGCTAGCCAAGATGGATTTAATCCCGATATTCACTTTATCAAAAGGCTCTAATGGGTTGGCTCTGAATCTTGCACGCTGGGAATCAATGAGATGTGTAGGCATCTTTGTTGTACTTATTATTTGAATCTTATTTGTTTGTTTTGAATCTTGCAAGCTGGGAATCAATGAGATGTGTAGGCATCTTTGTTGTACTTATTATTTGGATCTTATTTGTTGGTTCTGAATCTTGCAAGCTGGGAATCAATGAGATGTGTAGGCATCTTTGTTGTACTTATTATTTGGATCTTATTTGTTGGTTCTGGATCTTGCAAGCTGGGAAACACGGCATGATGATGCAGAGGACAACAACCATAACAAACAGTTCAAACTTGGTAGTATTACCTTTGTGAAAGTGTGACAAATGTGCTGATCGTGTGCGTCCTGAGAATAATAATTCTAATTGTTGTGCATGTTGATCCCATGGCACTGATAGAACGAGCCAATGCATTGCTTGTTTTAAGTATAAATTTCTATTAAAGCTAATTAAATTTAAGTAAAGTGACCACTAACTCCTGTTATTACAGTACCAATACAGACCTGCTCGTGAACCGACGTGTGGCCGGAGTAGGTTTATTAATGGAGGTGTTTGAATGCGCCGAGGGTGCATCTTCTGCCGGGCATGCAGCGGACGAGGGAGGGGTAGTAACTGTTGTCGCCTGTACACACTCAACTTACTGTTGAATCCAGTTCCCCAAGAGCTGAAAAACGAACTGCTGCCGCCGCCTACACACTCGTTCACTCGAAGAGACTCCAATGGCGATCCGAGGGGTGAGCCTGCTAGATATGGACTTCAGCAAGGAGTTAGTTCGCCGTTCAGTCCTATGGCTGCACCAAGTTGAATGTGATGTACACCAACGATACGGACTCGGTGAAGCTCTGCCTCGCCTCAGTCCTATGGCTGCACCAGGTTCTGGAGCATTCGCCCGTTTCATCGGCAGCGCCGACTGCACCTTCGTTACGGTGGAGAGAAGGAAGAATGTGATGATTCAGCCATCTGGTGCAACAAGCTTGTCGACATCCAGAAGCAATACAAGATCATCAGCAACGGGCAGGAGAAGGACTCCGTGGTTGACCTCGCTGAGACCATCATCGACCCTTGATACGCCAACATGAAAGAAGATGACCTGAAAACATGGGAGGTACCTCTGAATCTAGCCTACATAACCTACGCGGCCAAGGACGCATACGCATGCTACGACATGTACAGGTAGATCTTGGACATGAGGGCGTGTCTGCTTCCCGTAAACGACGAGTACACGGACAGCCACAACGTCATGATCAAGCGTGCCAGGAAGGTCTAGATGTTGTACTTTATCTGTTTATAAGCACCTTTATCATCTGACTGTTTCATGCATTAGCCTATGGTCATAATTATCTGTTTTGTCCGAAATATTTCTTTTAAGAACCCATTAACCTAATTGCTTTTTAGTGGCTATTTGCTTATGTATGTAAACTAGTTCACTTGTCCATAAAAAAAACTACTTCACTCGGCTGCCGTGCTTTGAATCTCCTTCCTCCAAACATATTCCTCTCCTTAGGTGGACCCAGCAGGTCTCTGAATTTTCTCCCACTTTCTTTTTCGATGTAAACTGAGTTTTCTCCCAGTACTTTCCCCTAGAACCAACTCAACTGTCCCACGTCTAGCCTAAAAAATAATAATACCCCACGTACTATTAACTCATCAAATTAAAATGATATTTTATTTCGTAAGTTGAAAGTTCTTACAAAATAATAATAATAATAATTGTTTATATATAACTTGCCAAGTTAACTCCTAGTGATTGCGTACATAAGCTTGCAAAGATTTTACTGACGTGCAATCATGTGTGTATGTTTTTATAACATCTCTTCGTCTAGCCCAACATGATATTTTCACCCAGCCCAGCAAGTCTGTGGATTTCGAGAAAAATGTAAATGGGATTTAAATGGGCTGCATAGATGCTACATCATTGTTTCACCCAGCCCACCAAATGGACTAAAAAACAAATGGACTGGCTGACATGTGGGCCAATAGGTCGAAGCCTAAGAAGGCGTTGGATTTACATCCAACGGCCGCATTCTTCTTCAATCTCTCATCTTCTTCCCCCAGCGCTGCCGGAACCGCCTGCTCCAGCCTTCGGCGTCCAGTGGTGTTGTTTTGCGCTCCTCGGCGAAACGCTACCCCATCGACGGCACGGCCATCCCTCCACTCCGCACCTCCTGTTATTCTCTGCCGAGTGTAGGCCCACCCCGCACCCGAACCACTCAAGTTTCCCACTCCTCTCCATCTGCGACTCCACTGCCGCGTCTTCCCCATCTCTGGGTCGTTCCAGTCTGGGGCCTCGCCGTCGTCCACCGCCTCGGTGCGCTCGGCGCGGCGTGGTCAACATACGAGAGTCATCGGAAGAGGACTATACGTGGAGAGCCTGATGGCTGGGACCCACGAGGTCCATGGTCGCACGCAAGGAAAGTTCCTCCTTATTACGCACTGTACGTGCACTGTACATGGGAAGGGCTTCTGTATTTCGTGAAAAAAATGTTCGCCCCGCTGACAGGTCAGACCCACCAGCTATATCTTTGCACGCAAGGAAGTGCCTCCTTATTACGCACCAAAAATGAATACCCCCTACTAGCTGGGACCCACCATAGTGGGTGGCTGACTTGTGGGCCTACTGTTGATGAGGAAGGAGGGCTTTGTCAACTTAGTCAATATGAACGATTCTAGCTCCAGTGACCGTATGATGTCCATCCAACGGCCATAGTGCTTCTTCAACCTTTGGTCTTCTTGCTCCAGCAGTCCAAAGCAGCGTCGGTCGTGCCGCGTGCTCCTGCCTCTCGTGGCCGGCTGTGATCCCGCGAAGGCCTCATCGCCCCCTACTACTCCCACCGCTGGCCCAGGGTATCCCTCTACTCACCCACACCCCCTGTTATTCTGCGGTGATGGCAGCCTCACGCTGCAGCCGAACCAGTGAACCCTCGTACTCCTCTTCGTGTGGGCATCCACTGCCACGTCTTCCCCGGCTCCGCGTCGTCCCCTTCCTAGGCCTCGTCGTTGTCCACCGCCTTGGTGCTCTCGGCGCGGCGTGGTCAATGTGGTCAATGATCGACTTTCATGGGAAGAGTACTGTACGTGGAGAGGCTGACAGCTGGGTCCATGGCCACAACCCAATTTTTTTGTGATTTGCCAAGTAAGTCGCTTTGTTAGGCCTGTTGGGCTACAAATCTTTCAAGACGAGGAGAGCTTCATTCGGCTGGCCGAGAAAATGGCCTATCAGTAATGAGAAATTGGTTGTACATTTTTAAAACACATCAAACCGGCAATTAGTTTCAAATATCTTTTTTTCATTTCGAGATTTTAAATTACATTAATTTTTATGCGTGGAGAATTTGTTGGATTTTATATTGACATACATTTTTTTTAAATCAGTTTGAATGTGAGTCAAAATTTCGGGATTAAAAATAGTTCGGACCGCACCGAAATATGCAAAATTTCGTATAATTTTTTAACTGTGGCCACAATATGGGTTGTAATGCTAACAAAAAGAATATGGGCTCCAAAAAACTTTAAGAATTAGCAAATGGGCTGTAAATTACTAGAAATAATGGCAGATGGGTTGTATACTGTTTTCCACAGATTTGAGGCTTTCCTAAAAAAAGGTTGACGCACAAGCAGTGACTGTTGGATGTCCATCCAACGGCCGTCGTGCTTCTTCAATCTCTGCTCTTCCTGCTCCAGCCGCTCAAACAAGCGCCGGCGGGACAGCATGCTCCCTCCTCCCCGCGGCCGGCTGTGCTGCCGTGCAGGCCTCACTGCCCCATCGTACTCCCATCGCTGGCCTAGCCATCCCTCTACTCACCCACACATGCTGTTATTCTCCAGTGACGGCAGACGAACCAGTAAACCCTCGTACAGTCGTACTCCCCTCCGCGTGGGAAACAACTGCCGAGTCTTCCCTGCCTCCGTGTTGTTCCCTTCCTAGGCCTCGTCGTCGTCCACTGCCCTGGTGCTCTCAGTGCGGCCTGGTCAACATGGTCAACGACTAACATGCATCTGAAGTGGACTGTACGTGGAGAGGCCGACAACTGGGTCCATGGCCGCACGCAAGGAAATGCCTCCTTATTACGTGCAAAATAGTGATTCCTCCACCTGACATCAGGGACCCACCGAAAGGGCCTCTGTATTTCACAAAAAAAAGTTACCGCCGTTGATAGCTCGGACCCACCAGCTATATCTTCGCACGCAAGGAAGTGCCTCCTTATTACGCACAAAAAAATGAATACTCCCCCTGTTAGCTGGGACCCAGTATAGTGGCAGGCTGACTTGTGGGCCTACTAAGTTGACGGGGACAGAGGGCTTTTTCAACTTAGTCAATATGCACAATTCTAGCTCCAGTGACCATACGATGTCCATCCAACGGCCGTAGTGCTTCTTCAACCTCTGGTCTTCTTGCTCCAGCCGCCCAAACCAGCGCCGGTCGTGCCTCATGCTCCTGCCTCCTATGGCCGGCTGCGATGCGGCGGAGGCCTCACCGCCCCCTACTACTCCCACCGCTGGCCAGGCCATCCCTCTACTCACCCACACCCCCTGTTATTCTACGGCGACGGCAGCCTCACACCACAGCGAACCAGTGAACCCTTGTACTCCTCTACGCGTGGGCATCCACTGTCGCGTCTTCCCCGGCTCCGCGTCGTCCCCTTCCTAGGCCTCACCGTTGTCCATCGCCCTGGTGCTCTCGGCGGCGTGGTCAACGTGGTCAAGGAATGGCTTCCATCGGACGTGGACTGTACGTGGAGAGGCTGACAGCTGGGTCCACGGCCGCAGCAAGGAAGTGCCTCCTTACTACGCGCGAAATAATTATTCCTCCACCTGACGGCCGGGGACCCACCGGACGGGCCACCGTATTTCATGAAAAAAATGTTTCCCCCTGACTGCTGGGACCCACCAGCTACATCTTCGCACGCAAGGAAGTGCGTCCGGGCAAAAAAACGATTCGCCCCCCTGACTGTTGGGACCCACCAGCTACATCTTCGCAGGCAAGGAAGTGCCTGACAGTTGGGACCCACCTGGTCGAAGCGTACGTAGCATTGTCATTCTGGTCGCGAACGTGTACGTACATACTCGTCGTTGTAGAGGCGTGCACGTGTCGTAGTAGAGGTGCGCATGTAGCATGTACACGTACGTACAGCGGCGAGGGTGCAAGAAAGGCCACATACGTACATACGGGCAGGGTCTCGAATGCCTACTCGCGCATACGTACGGCCAGGGCTCGTGTACATGGCTGGGTCGGAACGGAGAAACAGCGTCGTCGTCGTGTTCATGGGGAGCCAACCAGCTGGGTTGGAACGGAATGCGTGGTCGTGTTCATCGGGAGGGCTTGGACGGAACAGGCGATGGAAACGAGGCCTGGCGTACCGCACAACGGAGGAAATGGACCTCCTAAATTCGGAACGGGGTCCTGTTGATCGGGAGGGGTGTGGTGTACCGCAGAACGGAGGAAACGGACCTCCTACGGTTGAAATGGGGGTCCTGTTGATCGGGAGGGGTGTGGCGTACCGCAAAACGGACGAAACGGATCTCCTACGGTCGAAACGGGGGTCCTGTTGATCGGAAGGGACGTGGCGTACCGCAAAACGGACAAAACGGACTTGTGTTGGAGCGCTACGGTCGAAACGGGGGTCCTGTTCATTGGGAGGGGTGTGGCGTACCGCAAAACGGGACTCCACGGGATACTGTTCATCTCCACCGTCGACCTCCTCCAGCCTCCACGAGCTACCGTCGACCTCCTCCAGCCTCCATGGGCTCCTGTTCATCCAGCCTCCACCGCGCGCTACTCCACCGGCTACTGTTCAACCACCCCTCCACGGGCACCCCTCCACCGTCTACTGTTCATCCAGCCCTCCACACCACGGGGTCCTGTTCAACCACCCCTCCACAGCCACCCCTCCACCGTCTTCTGTTCATCAAGCCCTCCACACCACGGGGTCTTGGTCATCCAGAGGCAACGCCACCGCTCACTGTTCATCCAACCCCCCCCCTGCAACGCTCACTGTTCATCCAATCGATCGGCTTCAGTTAGCAGCAGTTGCGAAGGAATCGCTCCATCGGGTTCAGTTAACAGCCATCGATCGATCGCTCGGGTTCAGTAATGCGTAGCCTGTAGTGCAATCGCTCGGATTCAGTTAGAGCCCAACGCGTCGCTCGGGTTCAGTTAGAGCCAACGCCTCGCACACACGCGCGTACGTGTACGAGAGAAAGGAGCATCGCTCGGCCCCCGACCTCCCATCGTAACCGGTAACTCCCCAAAATTTTCCTCCCCCTCGCTTCTACCACGGTTTTTTCCATCATGGATGGCCCAAAGAATGTCATGCAGCTGCGTCTTCGGCCTGCCCAGGATGAAAAGCCCATTTTCTGTCATGATTTTTTGTCATAGAAGTAGGAGCCCACCACATCTATGATGATACCGGGTTTTGTCACGATTATCGTCACAGAAGTGTCATATGTATGATAGGAAAAAATTTCGTTCGGCCCAAAATGTCACGGATGTGTCTTTTTTTGTAGTGTCAATGGACAATATATATAACATGTAGAGTAAAAAAGAGATGCAACAAGTGTACAACCTCTTTGGCGAAGCCATGTCGATCTCAGTGTGATTGGGTTGGTCGGTGAGGATGATCCGGCTAACTTGGCTGTCGGAGGAGGGGAATAAGATCTTAGGCATCTTGAGATGGAGCCCGGGGTACTGCTCCGCTGTGATGGAGGGTTTCGTCATTGGAGCAGCTCCGATGAGTTGTACGACGCTGAGGCTAAAGCAAGACAGGAGAGACAATGTTAACCTGAGTGAATTCTAATAACATCTCCAATAGATGACATAAAATACATAACCACAAATTGCTAGATGTAAAATACATGAGCCGCTCATCTCTGAGCTTAACTGTCGAAACTGAATTTAACTGTCGAAACTAAACTTAACTATCGAAACTGAATTTTGTTGTCGAAACTGAATTTTACTGTCGAAACTGAATGCACTAGAGGTGAGGCTACACATCAGTTGATTGACTTTTTCATCTCTGGTCAGTCGATTTTCCAGCCGTTGGATATGAAATCAAGGGCCTCCAGTTCATCTTCAACCTCCACCCCCCTGAGCCAGCAGCCACCACCGACCAAACAGCCGCCCCCTATTGTCTGCGGCCGGTGATACGTCTCCAACGTATCTATAATTTTTGATTGTTCCATGCTATTATATTACCCGTTTTGGATGTTTATGGGCTTTATTTTACACTTTTATATCATTTTTGGGACTAACCTACTAACCCGAGGCCCAACCCGTATTGATGTTTTTTTGCCTATTTCAGTGTTTCGAAGAAAAGGAATATCAAACGGAGTCCAAACGCGATGAAACCTTCGGAACGATCTTTTTGGAACAAATGCAAACCTGGAGACTTGGAGTGGAAGTCACGCAACAATCGAGGCAGCCACGAGGGTGCCCAGCGCGCCCCTAGGGCTGGGCGCGCCCCCCACCCTCGTGGGCCCCTCGGGCATTCACCGACCTACTTCTTCCTCCTATATATACCTATGTACCCCGTGAACATCAGAACAGACCATGAAAACCTAATTCCACCGCCGCAACCTTCTGTATCCGTGAGATCCCATCTTGGAGTGCCACGCCCAAGATGCGACCCTATCCTAAAGGAACTCGAAGGTCCCACCAAGGATAGAAGCGCATCTTGAGACACTTTTGCAAGGTGGATATCATTACATCAACATTACATAATAGATGGGGATACATACAAAAGGCATACTATGCCGCACGAATACAACATCATATTACATAAGAGCACCATCCGACTACGGGTGAAACACAAACAGAAACTCAAACGACATCCACCTTGCTAGCCCAGGCTGCCGACCTGGAACCTATCCCCTGATCGAAGAAGAAGTAGAAGAAGAACTCCAAAACAAGCAAGCATTTCTCTCGGGTCATGATCATCGCATAACCAATACCTGCAACTGTTTTTGTAGTAATCTGTGAGCCACGAGGACTCAGCAATCCCATTACCATGGGTATCAAGACTAGCAAAGCTTAATGGGTAAGGAATGGATAAGGGGTGAGGTTGCAGTAGCGACTAAGCAAGTATGGTGGCTAACATATGCAAATAAGAGCGAGAAGAGAACAAAGGGAACGGTCGTGAAGCTAGCAATGATCAAGAGGTGATCCTGAACTCCTACTTACGTCAAACATAACCCAAAACCGTGTCCACTTCCCGGACTCCACCGAGAAGAGACCATCACGGCTACACACTCGGTTGATGCATTTTAAATCGGATCTGGTGTCAAGTTATCTACAACTGGGCATTAACAAATTCCCATCTACCACATAACCGCGGGCACGGCTCTCGAAAGTTTATACCCTGCAGGGGTGTCCCAACTTAGCCCATGATAAGCTCTCGCGATCAACGAAGGATATTCCTTCTCCCAGGAAGACCTGATCAGTCTCGGAATCCCAGTTTACAAGACATTTCGACAATGGTAAAACAAGACCAGCAAGACCGCCTGATGCGCCGACAATCCCGATAGGAGCTGCACATATCTCGTTCTCAGGGCAACACCGGATGAACACTACGTACAACTAAAACTAGACCTCAAGTTTCCCCGAGGTGGCACTGCAAGTGGCTCTGGTTCGGACCAGCACTTAGACAAGCACTGGCCCGGGGGGCTAAAATAAAGATGACCCTCGAGTTGGCCGACCCAAGGGAAGGGTATAGGTGGTGGTGAGGCAAATGGTAAAACCAAGGTTGGTCCTTGCTGGAGGAGTTTTATTCAAAGCGAACTGTCAAGGGGGTCCCATAAATCACCCAACCGCGTAAGGAACGCAAAATCCGGGAACATAATACCGGTATGATGGAAACTAGGGCGCAAGAGTGGAACAAAACACCAGGCATAAGGCCGAGCCTTCCACCATTTACCAAGTATATAGATGCATTAATTAAATAAGAGATATTGTGATATCCCAACCATAATCCTGTCCACCATGGAGCAATCTTCAACTTCACCTGCAACTAACAACGCTATAAGAGGGGCTGAGCAAAGCGGTAACATAGCCAAGCAACGGTTTGCTAGGAAGGGTGAAAAGGTTAGAGGCTGACATGGCAATTTGGGAGGCATGGTAAACAAGTGATAGGTAGCGCAGCATAGCGATAGAACGAGGCAACTAGCATAGCAATGATAGTAGTGAGATCCAAGGTGACGGTCATCTTGCCTGAAATCCCGCTAGGAAGAAGAACGAGTCCATGAAGAAGATGGAGCCACGAAGACGAACCAAGTGTAGACGAACGAATCCTCACGATCGTAATGAAACGGGAACTATCGAGAAGAAGCACACAACATAGTAAACACACCACACATGAACAAGGCATGATGCTCAACCAAGTATGATGCATGACAAAGCTAGATGAGCTACTCATGGCAAGAGATGATGCAAACAAGAACAACACATCAAGGCAAGTTTAAATGGGGCCGGAAACAACTTATAACAATTCCGGTAAGTCCTCATATGAAAATTTAGAAATTGGTCCAGAACTGAATAAACCTTATGTTCAAGTTGTTAAACAGCAAGTTAAGATGCACCAAGATGATCTACACAAGATTCTAGTCAATTTACATATAAAGTTCATTTAATTCGGAGCTACGGCCTAGAAGATATGAGCAAAACAAGTTAAACATGGCATTGATGCAAAATGCATACAAACATCAAGAAAACACCTCAAAACAAGGATGCAACAAGATAATATGAAACTACATGCAATTCTAAGCAAGTTTCATATAGAGCACACTCAAAACGGAGCAAAGGTGCAACACATACACTCTATACAAGTTTAAAGGACAAGCTGTCCAAAACAGCAACTAGGCATATTGCAAGCACCAAAACAACATGCTACATTACCAAAATAGGAAAACAAAAGGCATGGACATGATTTACAGGTAATGCATAACAAAACATGAACACTGAGATATCTCCAGAAACAACTAGAACATGCTCAAAAGGACATGGCAAGATTGCAAATAATAACAGTTTCAGACTTAGCAGGAATAACATCAGGTTGCAATGTTTAGAGCTATCAAAAAACATGTTATAGGAACTTATCATGGCAAACAAAGGCATGGCATGAATCTATTAATTGTATAGAACAAAAGTCCCTTACTGACCATGAGCCAAAAAGGATCAGAAGATATGATAGCACCCATGTAAACATGGCAAGTTATATGACACATTCAGACATGGCAGGAACAACAATAAGTAGACATGTTGGTGAGCTTGAATCACTCACCACAGAGCAACACATGGCATGACAATGCAACCAACAGTAAGAATACATGTTCATTAAGCTACGAATGGCAATAGCAAGTTCATAGGGTGCATGGATCGCTAGCAAAGCTCATGGCAACATTGAACTTAATGTTAATCAGGCTGACAGCAACATTATTTAGCAAGTTTGGAGCAAGATAACAACAAGTTACAGCAGGCTATAAATGCAACCAGGGGCATGAATGGATAGAGCATGACATGTTTAACAAAACATCCTTAGTGAACATCTCCATATTATGCATATAATGACTGGTAGCAGCAGGTTTACATAGCATCATAATATAACAAAATCAGCCTAGCAAAACAGCAACAGCAAGTACCCTACTTAACAAGCTCAACAAACTCACTACAAGACTCACAAAAATACATGGATGGCATCACTGTAAAGATGGAATGATGTATCACAAAACACATGTAGACATCAAGCTCATAGGATGCACACATCAAATGCAACAAAAATGACAAATCATCAAGTTATAACAGTTTTAGCAGATTAACATCATATAGCACTCTTGCAACGAAGATTCGGGCCTCAAGATGGCCTCAAACAAGCATGGCACAATGGAAAGAAATGAAGAGCATCTCACAATGAACAATTTGATATATTACACGTCCAAAATGGAGCTATATGCACAGAGTTATGACGCGATGAACAGGAGACCAGAATGCAAATAATTTTGGGACACGGCCGAAAAAATGGGGTCAACCTTATCTTCCAGATCCAGATCGGGGCACGGCTCCCGAGGACGGCCGGAGCACTCGCCGGAGTTGGAGAGGAAGCCGGAGAGGGGGAAGGTCGGAGCGGGGCGGGTCGGCACGGACGGGCGCCGGCGGCGAGGGGCTCCGGGCGGCGCGGAGCCTCGCGCGGGAGGAGACGGCGGGGCCGAGTCCGGCGGCGGCGGCGCTGGATCGGCGGCGACCGGAGGCGCTGGAGATGCGGCGGCGAGACGCGGGGAGGGGCGCCAGAGAGGACGCGGCCGGAGGGGCGCGGCGGTGGCCCCGGCCGGCGCGGGCGACGGAGGCGCCGGCGGCGAACGGCGGCGGCAGGCGCGGTGCGGGCCCCGCGGGCCGGATCTGGGCCGCGCGGGCCCTGGCGGCGGACGAGAGAGAGGTGGCCGGCGGCGGTGATGTGGCAGGAGGCGATTGGTCGGGGGCGGCGGCTGTACATGTCCGGCGCCGGGCAGACGTGTCCGGCGCGCGTAGGAAGAAGGTGTTAGGGTTTGGACCCGGGATTTCGGGGGAGAGGGCATATATTTATAGGTAGAGGGAGCTAGAAGAGTCCAAATGAGGCACGGTTTTCTCCCACACGATCATGATCGACCGACCGAGAGCAAGGAGGGGGTTTGGATGGGTTATTGGGCCACTTTGGAGGGGTGTTGGGCTGCACACAAAAGAGACCTTTGCGGATACCCGGTTAACCGTTGGAGCATCAAACGACCTCCAAATGGAACGAAACTTGACAGGCGGTCTACCAGTGGTGTACCAAGGCCGCTTGGCAAACCACGGTCCAATCCGAGAATGTTTAACACCCGCTCACAACAGGAGACAAGAAGGGGACGCTGGATGACATAGGAGTGCCGTATTGCAAAACGGACAACGGGAAAATGCTCGGATGCATGAGACGGACACGTATGCAAAATGGGATGCACATGATGACATGGAAAAATGCAACATGCAAGCAAATGACATGGCAACGCCGAAGGATAACTGGCAGACACCTGGCGCATCGAATCCGGGGCGTTACATGGAGCCTTCGCCGGCGCTCCGTCGAAGGGGGAATCTACCATGGAGGGCCTCTACATCAACTCCAAGGCCTCTCCGATGAGTTGTGAGTAGTTTACCACAGACCTTCGGATCCATAGTTATTAGTTAGATGGCTTCTTCTCTCTCTTTGAATCTCAGTATAAAGTTCTCCTCGATCTTCTTGGAGATCTATTCAATGTAACTCTTTTTGCAGTGTGTTTGTCGAGATCCGATGAATTGTGGGTTTATGATCAAGTTTATCTATGAGAAATATTTGAATCTCCTCTGAATTCTTTTATGTGTGATTAAGTTATCTTTGCAAGTCTCTTCGAATTATCAGTTTGGTTTGGCCTACTAGATTGATCTTTTTTGCAATGGGAGAAGTGCTTAGCTTTGGTTTCGATCTTGCGATGTCCTTTCCCAGTGACAGCAGGGGCAGCAAGGCACATATTTTATTGTTGCCATCGAGGATAAAAAGATGAGGTTTATATCATATTGCATGAGTTTATCCCTCTACATCATGTCATCTTTCTTAATGCATTACTCTGTTCTTTATGAACTTAATACTCTAGAAGCATGCTGGATAGCGGTCGATGTGTGGAGTAATAGTAGTAGATGCAGGCAGGAGTCGGTCTCCTTGTCACGGACGTGATGCCTATATACATGATCATGCCTAGATAATCTCATAATTATTCGCTTATCTATCAATTGCTTGACAGTAATTTGTTCACCCACCGTAATACTTTTGCTATCTTGAGAGAAGCCGCTAGTGAAACTTATGGCCCCCGGGTCTATCTCTTATCATATAAGCTTTCAATCTAGTTTTATTTGCATCTTTACTTTTCCAATCTATATCATAAAATATCAAAAAAATATTTATCTTATCATATTATCTCTATTAGATCTCACTTTCGCAAGTGGCCGTGAAGGGATTGACAACCCCTTCATTGCGTTGGTTGCGAGTTCTTGTTTGTTTGTGTAGGTGCGTGGGACTTATGAGGAGCCACCTACTGGATTGATACCTTGGTTCTCAAAAAAGGAGGGAAATACTTACGCTACTATTGTTAGATCACCCTTTCCTCTTCAAGGAAAACCAACGCAAGCTCAAGACGTAGCAAGAAGGATTTCTGGCACCGTTGCCGGGGAGGTCTTCGCTCAAGTCAAGACATACCAAGTACCCATCACAAACTCATCTCCCTCGCATTTACATTATTTTCCATTTGCCTCTTGTTTTCCTCTCCCCCACTTCACCCTTGCCGTTTTAGTCGCCCTCTCTTTCCCAATCTCCTCTCTCTTCCGCTTGCCTTTTTGTTTGCTCATCGCTATGGCTAGCCCTCCTATTATCGTTAATACTCCCGATCATGAAGTTCTCAATTTTAAACAAAGGGAGGAAGAAAATTTAAAAGATGCTTGGCATAGAATTTGCAATGCTCAAAATAGATCTACTAGGAAGCAATCCACTTCCGTTCTTCTTCGCAATTTTTATGTAGGCATTACTCCTTGGAATAGATATATTCTTGATACCATTACCGGAGGGAACTTCTTGGGTAGCCATACTTTTGATGCTTATATTGCCATGTTATATTTGTTTGGCCCACCACCTCTTTTGGTTAATGGAACTGTTTTAACTTTGAAACATGTAATGCAAAGGCTTGAAATTATTGAAAATAATGTTGCCACTGTTGAGTTGATTGAAAATTTGGATAAAAAGATTCATAACCAAATTACGCAATATGGATCTAGGGTTGGAGTTACCTTGAATTTTTTTAGAGAGAAAGAACCTATAGTTAATGAAAGAATAGATCAAGATTCTACAAGAATCGGTAAACTTGAGGATATCATTACCAACTTAGGGTCGATTTTTTCTTCTATGAAAAATACCCCAACTCCTCCTACCAAAATTGCCAAGGTCATGTATGTTCCTAAAAATAAGGGTGAATCTTCTAGTAAATGAAGTGCCGATCTCAAATCAATTAGTGTTCACCCCAATTTTCTTGCTATCACTAAGGAACCTTTTGCTACAAAAGAATTTCTCGATTTCTTGCCTAGGACCTTACTCATTACTAAAAAAAGAAACTCCTAAGGATTATAAGTGCTCTATTGAAGAATTGAGTGCCAAAGATGGCACTACTTAGATCTATCCTCGCTTTTATGCCTAGCTAGGGGCGTTAAACGATTGCGCTAGTTGGGAGGCAACCCAAATTTATTTTAGTTTATTTGTTTTTGCTTATGTTTAGTGATAAATTTTGCATCTACCTTATGTTTAGATGTGTTTTTATGTTTTAATTAGTGTTTGTGCCAAATAGAACCTATAGGATAACCTATGGTGATAGTAAATTTGATTTTGCTGAAAAACAGAAACTTTGCACACACGGAAATAATTTTAGTAATTCATAGAAACGTGCTTTTGCGTTGATTCTTTTTGATGTAGATCAATAGACAAATTTCCCACTAATTCCTATTTTGGTAGGATTTTTAATGTTCCATAAGTATTCGAGAGTCATAGATTGCTACAGACTGTTATGTTTTTGACAGATTCTGCTTTTCGTGTGTTGTTTGCTTATTCTGATGCATCTATGGCTAGTATGTAGGGGTATGAACCATAGAGAAGTTGGAATACAGTAGTTTTAAAACCAATATAAATAAAGAATGAGTTCATTACAGTACCTTATGTGGTGGTTTTTCTTTCTTGCACTAACGGAGCTTATGAGATTTCCTGTTAAGTTTTGTGTTGTGAAGTTTTCAAGTTTTGGGTAAAGATTTGATGGATTATGGAATAAGGAGTGGAAAGAGCCTAAGCTTGGGGATGCCCATGGCACCCCAAGATATTCAAGAATAGCCAAAATCCTAAGCTTGGGGATGCCCCGGAAGGCATCCCCTCTTTTGTCTTCGTCTATTGGTAACTTTACTTGGAGCTATATTTTTATTCGCCACATGATATGTGTTTTGCTTGGAGCATCTTGTATGATATTAGTCTTTGTTTTTTTAGATCACCACAATCATTCTTTCTGTACACACCTTTTGGGAGAAACCCACTTTATTGGAATTTGTTAGAATACTCTATGTGCTTCACTTATATCTTTTGAGCTAGATAGTTTTTGCTCTAGTGCTTCACTTATATTACTTTGCGAGTCTCTTAGAACAGCATGGTATTTGCTATGGTTATAAAATTGGTCCTAGATGATGGGCATCCAAGTTGGGTATAATAAAAACTATCATAGGAAGTGAATTGGATGCTATGATCAATTTGATGCTTAATAATTGTTTTGAGATATAGAGGTGGTAATATTAGTCATTCTAGTTGGGTGATTATGATTTTAAAGAATACTTATGTTGAAGTTTGTGATTCCCGTAGCATGCACGTATGGTGAACCGCTTTGTGATGAAGTTGGAGCACAATTTTATTTATTGGTTGTCTTCCTTATGAGTGGCGGTCGGGGACGAGCGATGGTCTTTTCCTACCAATCTATCCCCCTAGGAGCATGCGCATAATACTTTGCTTTGATAACTTCTAGATTTTTGCAATAAGTATATGAGTTCTTTATGACTAATGTTGAGTCCATGGATTATACGCACTCTCACCATTCCACCATTGCTAGCCTCTTGTGCTGCGCAACTTTTGCCGGTACCATACACCCACCATATACCTTCCTCAAAACAGCCACCATACCTACCTATTATGGCATTTCCATAGCCATTCCGAGATATATTGCCATGCAACTTTCCACCATTCCGTTTATATGACATGCATCATCATTGTCATATTGCTCTCTGCATGATCATGTAGTTGACATCGTATTTGTGGCAAGGCCACCTTCATAATTTTTCATACATGTCACTCTTGATTCATTGCATATCCCGGTACACCGCCGGAGGTATTCATATAGAGTCATATCTTGTTCTAAGTATTGAGTTGTAATCTTGAGTTGTAAGTAAATAAAAGTGTGATGATCTTCATTATTAGATCATTGTCCCAGTGAGGAAAGGATGATGGAGACTATGATTCCCGCACAAGTCGGGATGAGACTTCGGACTTTATAAAAAAAGAGAAAGGCAAAAAAAAGGTCAAATAAAAAATGAGAGAAAAAGAGAGAAGGGACAATGCTACTATCCTTTTTACCACACTTGTGCTTCAAAGTAGCACCATGATCTTCATGATAGAGAGTCTCCTATGTTGTCACTTTCATATACTAGTGGGAATTTTTCATTATAGAACTTGGCTTGTATATTCCAATGATGGGCTTCCTCAAAATGCCCTAGGTCTTCATGAGCAAGCGAGTTGGATGCACACCCACTTAGTTTCTTTCGTTGAGATTTCATACATTTATAGCTCTAGTGCATCCATTAAATGGCAATCCCTACTCACTCACATTGATATCTATTAATGGGCATCTCCATAGCCCGTTGATACGCCTAGTTGATGTGAGACTATCTTCTCCTTTTTGTCTTCTCCACAACCACCATTCTATTCCACATATAGTGCTATGTCCATGGCTCACGCTCATGTATTGCGTGAAATTTGAAAAAGTTTGAGATTACTAAAGTATGAAACAATTGCTTGGCTTGTCATCGGGGTTGTGCATGATTAAATACTTTCTGTGATGACGATAGAGCAACAGCCAGACTATATGGTTTTGTAGAGATAACTTTCATTAGCCATGTTATTTTGAGAAGACATGATTGCTTGATTAAGTATGCTTGAAGTATTATATTTCTTATGTCAATATGAACTTTTATTTTGAATCATTTGGATCTGAACATTCATGCCACAATAAAGAAAATTACATTGGGAATTATGCTAGGTAGCATTCCGCATCAAAAATTCTGTTTTTATCATTTACCTACTCGAGGACGAGCAGGAATTAAGCTTGGGGATGCTTGATACGCCTCCAACGTATCTATAATTTTTGATTGTTCCATGCTATTATATTACCCGTTTTGGCTGTTTATGGGCTTTACTTTACACTTTTATATCATTTTTGGGACTAACCTACTAACCGGAGGCCCAGCCCGTATTGCTGTTTTTTTGCCTATTCCAGTGTTTCGAAGAAAAGGAATATCAAATGGAGTCCAAACGCAATGAAACCTTCGGGACCGATCTTTTTGGAACAAATGAAAACCTGGAGACTTGGAGTGGAAGTCAGCAACAATCAAGGCGGCCACGAGGGTGCCCGGCGCCCCCTAGGGCTGAGTGCGCCCCCCACCCTCGTGGGCCCCTCAGGCATCCACCAACCTATTTCTTCCTCCTATATATACCCACGTACCCTGAAACATTCAGAATAGACCACGAAAACCTAAGTCCACCGCCGCAACCTTTTGTATCCGCGAGATCCCATCTTGGAGCCTTCGCCGGCGCTCCACTAGAGGGGGAATCAACCATGGAGGGCCTCTACATCATCTCCAAGGCCTCTCCGATGAGTTGTGAGTAGTTTACCACAGACCTTCGGGTCCATAGTTATTAGCTAGATGGCTTCTTCTCTCTCTTTGAATCTCAATACAAAGTTCTCCTCGATCTTCTTGGAGATCTATTCTATGTAACTCTTTTTGCGGTGTGTTTGTCGAGATCCGATGAATTGTGGGTTTATGATCAAGTTTATCTATGAGAAATATTTGAATCTTCTCTGAATTCTTTTGTGTGTGATTAAGTTATCTTTGCAAGTCTCTTCGAATTATCAGTTTGGTGTAGCCTACTAGATTGATCTTTCTTGCAATGGGAGAAGTGCTTAGCTTTGGGTTCAATCTTGCGGTGTCCTTTCCCAGTGACAGCAGGGGCAGCAAGGCACGTATTGTATTGTTGCCATCGAGGATAAAAAGATGGGGTTTATATCATATTGCATGAGTTTATCCCTCTACATCATGTCATCTTTCTTAATGCGTTACTCTGTTCTTTATGAACTTAATACTCTAGATGCATGCTGGATAGCGGTCGATGTGTGGAGTAATAGTAGTAGATGTAGGCAGGAGTCGGTCTACTTGTCACGGACGTGATGCCTATATACATGATCATGCCTAGATAATCTCGTAATTATTCGCTTTTCTATCAATTGCTTGACAGTAATTTGTTCATCCACCGTAATACTTATGCTATCTTGAGAGAAGCCACTAGTGAAACCTATGGCCCCTGGGTCTATCTCTTCTCATATAAGCTTTCAATCTACTTTTATTTGCATCTTTACTTTTCCTATCTATATCATAAAATACCAAAAATATATTTATCTTATCATATTATCTCTATCAGATCTCACTTTCGCAAGTGGCCGTGAAGGGATTGACAACCCCTTTATTGTGTTGGTTGCGAGTTCTTGTTTGTGTAGGTGCATGGGACTTCTGAGGAGCCTCCTACTGGATTGATACCTTGGTTCTCAAAAACTGAGGGAAATACTTACGCTACTATTGCTGCATCACCCTTTCCTCTTCAAGGAAAACCAACGCAAGCTCAAGACGTAGCAGTCGGCGGTGCGCCGCCCCGCCCGCCCCGAAACCACTCCTCACCGCCGGTCTGCCGCCGCCCCGGCCATCCCTCTAGGCCCCCCCGTGGCGAGCTTTTTCTCCGGCGATCCCCACGCCACCGCCCCACCACCGTCGGCGACCACTGCCCCCGCCCTGAACCCTAAGATAGATAGGGGGTACCTCTCCGGCGAGCCCCCCTCCCCGCTGCGGCTGGTTCTTCCTTAACTCCGGTGAGTCCCCCACCCCCTGAAAACTGACTGACCGAGAAGTCGATTCAGTCGACGGAAGTGTAGCTAAATTGGAGCAGCATCGCAAGCAAGAGCAAGAGCGAGAGCAGTAGTGCAAACAAGAGCAAGAGCAATAGCAAGAACAAACCAGGAAGGGGACCGAGAGCAAGAGCAGAGTAGCAGCGCGAGCGAGAGCTAAAGCAGTAGCAGCTCCTACTGATGTGGTGGAGGAAGTGGCTGGCGATGCCGTGGAGGAAGTGGCTGGCGATGCCACCGTGGATGGAGTCGCGCCGTGTCGGCTTGGGACCGAGTGTCGGCAGCACCATGAGATCGAATCAAGAAGAAAATGCGGCGATTAGTGTGCAACCTCTTTGCTGGCACCGATTAGGCCGCAGCTTCATCCGAGGAAATGGTGATGATGCTGCTCTTCCGGTGGTGCAGGTGAAGACGTTGGTGTGGGAATGGAGGTGGCGCAAAAGACGAGGGGAACGTCGGGGCAGCTCCTTGGAGGTGGAGGACGGAGTGGCTGAACCGGTGGGACGACGAGATCGATGATGGATCCTCATCCGATACAGTGGATGACGGACGTCGAGGTGTTGCTGTGGACGACGTCGTCGCGGAAGAGGCTGCGGCTAGGTGGCGGATGGAGGAGGATGTGGGGCTTCACGGGTTTTCGCGGCCTCGGTGTACGAATGGGTGGGCGGATGGGATCGGAGTGGGGAACCATGGCTTAGGGATGCGCTTGTCCGAAATGAGGGGTAAGTTACAAAAGTACCCCCACCGATTTGTGGCGGTTCTTTCGGTTCAGGGGTATCACGGGCATTTCGTGTGTTAGGATTTCACAGGAGGTGGAAGTTTTCGCGCGTGTTGTAATTTTGGAATAGCAAGGCGCGGGTTGAGATGGAGGGAGTTGTCGGAGCACAACGAGACAAAGATATATCTTAAATATTTCGGGCTAACAAGGCACGGGTTGAAATTTCCGAACAAGCCTAACGTGTACTGTACCAAATCAATTCGCACTTCCGTCGACGCAAAAACAAAAAAAAACAATTCGCAGCACACAAGAGAGTCTAGTCCCGTGTACTATACCAAATGAATTCGCACTACAAATATCATTCAAAACTTTGAATTCATGTTATGTTCAATTAAAATATTTCGCTACGTGTATAATGCATGCAATGTACTACTCAAATGAATGTTTTAGTGCATTCCAAACGTATATACTACAGCTTCAATATGAACTAAATTTGAATTTGTTTCTCTATTTGAATAAGATCTACAATAATGATTGTTGTGAAGTCAAACCATTTGAATTCGTTTCTCTATTTTAATAAGATCTACAATCATCATTATTGTCAAGCTAAACCATCGTTTCTGTATTATCTTCACAGCACACCACATGATTACTCTCAAGTTAGATATGAACTATGTGTACTATATGAACTCAAACTTGATTTTTTGAATCCACTTTATGTTGATTTCAAATCACAGTACATTTCAAGCTCTAGATAGATCTTCATAATCTAAACCATGTCTCATATATATAATGTGTTTATCACATAGTGTATGGTGCTCCGCCCCCTACGCCTACAAGTATTTAGATGTGAGTTGCAAACACCACACATTACCATAAATTCAAATAAAATGTGAGATTGTTCGATATATAGTATTGTTTAGATTGTTCGATATTTAGTTGTAAGCTGCAAACGCCACACATTATCACAAATTCAAATAAAATGTGAGATTTTTCGATGTACAGTATGGTTTAGATTGTTCGACATTTAGCTGTGAGTTGCAAACGCCATGCATTATCACATTATGGTATAACTTGTGCAAAACCATAGCACGCGTATCACCACTATATTCATGCATGCATATGTTTATAACACTATGATCGCCTATTCAAATATATGAATCCACTTTCATATCAAATTATGATCTTTGTTAGTCTCTTACACCCACACAATCCTCTAACCTTTGTAGCTAGCACTAACTTTCCCTCGTGCATGCACACGCCCTCCTCGCCCTCCCCCTCCCTCAGCATTCTATCCATCACGCACATTCATGTTTTTTTCTTTAGGTCGTTCTCCCACAGTCTCCACAACTCCTTTCCGACACACACCGATCGATAAACCTCTCCCGCGATGTCTGCCTACAACATACACACGCACCTTCCATCTCCTCCTTTCTGTGTCCATGCCTCGTGTCTCTCATACGGTCCCACACATGTGTATACTCTCACCCCTCTTTTCATCGATCTCACAACCGCACACTCCTCCTCATATCTAGCTAGTAGCTCGGCCTCTCGCACCACCTCCTAGCTCCATTCTCTCTGTCTATCTGTCTCGCTGGGCCTTATTTGCCTCTAACAAATGGATGTACACCGACTGATCTCCCGCTATACATATAGCTAGCTAGGTCCTTATAACTTGTTTTCCCCATGCGTCGATCGATCTACCTCATTAGTTATGTCTCTTCCTTCCTCGAACAAACAACAATTAATCTACCGATCTAGTTAGGTTTGCTTACCAAACACATGGTTCCCCTTCATCATCCATGCATGTGTCCCGACAGATCTATCACGCATAAGCACACACAAAAACACATCCCCACTCTTATTGATAATATTGCAGTTCTACCCTCCGTTTGTCTAGTAGGCCTCTCCCACCATCTTCGAGAAGCAACTCCATCACCCATCCAGCACCCTACCCCTCTCCCTCCCTCTCTCTCTCTCTCTCTCTGTCCCATCCTATTTCCCGTCCTTCAGTTATGTATGGATGTCGACCGATCTCCCTCAAGACATAGCTGGGTCTCTCCTTCTCAACACATATACGAGTCATTCTACCTCTATAGTTAGGCCTCTGCCTCCCCCCACACACACACCGATACATCGAGCGCTCTAGTCATTTCTCCCTGCCACACACAAATTTGACATGTGCCCTCTGATGTTACGGTAGGTCAGTCGCCCTATATCTCTAACTTGCACAGACACACACACAATTTCGATGGCTCTCTTCATCGATCTCGCACCCACCCACTTGATCCCCTCTTCGACTCTATCGATATCTATGACCCGTCCCCCTCTTCTCGTGGATCACCCAGCCCTCTATATATGATATGGGTAGGCCTCCATTTCACACACATTGCATGCAAAATTTTGTTTGAGATGTCATCGACACATATTCCCACAAATACATTCTTGAAATCACACACACACACCCCCAAACAAAAAACACTCACGAACGCACACGCCATCTGTCTAGGTTTGTATCTCTCTCACACACACACGTAGGTGGGGGACGTGCACGAAGAGAAGAGGTGCACGCACGGCGCACGTACTCCCGTCTCTTTTCCAACCATACCCGCGCGGGTACACGGTGGAGCTCATTTCTGTACAAAAAGGCAACCCACGTGGTAATTTGACACATGTACTGGTTGTCCACTTGATGGAGGGAGGATCGTCTACCATGGGTGAACAAACAAATTGTGACTTGACATGTTATGCTAAAAAAGAGGCAAACCATGTGGGGCCTACTGATACGTCTCCAACGTATCTATAATTTTTGATTGCTCCATGCTACTTTATCTACTGTTTTAGGCAATATTGGGCTTTATTATCCACTTTTATATTATTTTTGGGACTAACCTATAAACCTGAGGCCCAGCCCAGATTTGTTGTTTTATGCCTATTTCAGTGTTTCGAGGAAAAGGAATATCAGACGGAGTCAAAACGGAACAAAATCAACTGGAGAAGTTATTTTTGGAAGGAAAGCAACCCAGGAGACTTGGAGTCCACATCAAGAAAGAAACTAGTAAGGCACAAGGTAGGGGGCGCGCCCACCCCCCTGGGCACGCCCTCCACCCACGTGGGGCCCCCGTGGCTCCCCTAACGTGTTTCTTCCTCCTATATATACCAATATACCCTAAAACTTCCAGAATAGAAGATAGATCGGGAGTTCCGCCGCCGCAAGCCTCTGTAGCCACCAAAAACCTCTCGGGAGCCCGTTTCGGCACCCTGCCGGAAGGGGAACCCATCACCGGTGGCCATCTTCATCATCCCGGCGCTATCCATGACGAGGAGGGAGTAGTTCACCCTCGGGGCTGAGGGTATGTACCAGTAGCTATGTGTTTGATCTCTCTCTCTTGTGTTCTCTCTCGTGTTCCCTCTATGGCACGATCTTGATGTATCCCGAGCTTTGCTATTGTAGTTGGATCTTATGATGTTTCTCCCCCTCTACTCTCTTGTGATGAATTGAGTTTCCCCTTTTGAAGCTATCTTATTGGATTGAGTCTTTTATGAACACTTGATGTATGTCTTGCGTGGGATAACCGCGGTGACAATGGGTTATTCTATTGATCCACTTGATGTATGTTTTGATGATCAACTTGCGGGTTTCATGACACTTGGGAACCTATGCATAGGGGTTGGCACACGTTCTTGACTCTCCGGTAGAAACTTTGGGGCACTCTTTGAAGTACTTTTATGTTGGTTGGATGAATCTGAGATTGTGTGATGCATATCGTATAATCATGCCCACGGATACTTGAGGTGACAATGGAGTATCTAGGTGACATTAGGGTTTTGGTTGATTTGTATCTTAAGGTGTTATTCTAGTACAGACTCTTTTATAGATCGATCCGAAAGAATAGCTTTGTGGTGGTTTCGTACCCGACCATAATCTCTACGTTTCTTCTCCGCTATTAGTGTCTTTGGAGTGACTCTTTGTTGCATGTTGAGGGCTTGTCATATTATCTATCTATGTTATTATTGTTGAGAGAACTTGCACTAGTGAAAGTATGAACCTTAGGCCTTATTTCCTATCATTGCAATACCGTTTACGCTCACTTTTACTGCTTGTTACCTTGCTGTTTTTATTATTTCAGATTACAAAAACCTATATCTACTATCTATTTTGCACTTGTATCACCATCTCTTCGCTGAACTAGTGCACCTATACAATTTGCCATTGTATTGGGTGTGTTGGGGACACAAGAGACTTTGTTATTTGGTTGCAGGGTTGCTTGAGAGAGACCATCTTCATCCTACGCCTCCCACGGATTGATAAACCTTAGGTCACGCACTTGAGGGAAATTTGCTACTGTCCTACAAACCTGTGCACTTGCAGGCCCAACAACGTCTACAAGAAGAAGGTTGTGTAGTATACATCAAGCTCTTTTCTGGCGCCGTTGCCGGGGAGGCTAGGTAAAAGGGCACTCACTCACACCCCGTCAACTAAGCTCTTTTCTGGCGCTGTTGCCGGGGAGGTTAGCGCTTGAAGGTATATCTTTAGATCTTGCAATCGAATCTTTTTGTTTCTTGTTTTAGCACTAGTCTAGTTTATAAAAGAAAACTACAAAAAAATGGAGTTGAGTTTGTCTCATATGCTTCACCTTTTTAATATCTTTCGTGAGTATGATGGAAAGGATAACTGTGCTCAAGTGCTAGAAGAAGAAATCTCTAAATTGTTTGGCACTAAATCTTTGAATGATGAGCATGATTGCAATGTTGTTAGTACGAATTCCTTGAATATCCATGATGCTAATGATATGCAAAGCCACAAGCTTGGGGAAGCTATGTTTGATGAATATGATATATTTTGTCCCCCAAGCTTTGATGAGCAAATTTACTATGATGAAAGCATGCCTCCTATCTATGATGATTATTGTGATGATACGTATGCCATAAAGAAGAAGTTTGCTTATGTAGAGAGTAGTAAAATTTATATGCTAGTAGATAATGAAAAGAATTCTTTAGGTGCTGGTTATATTGTTGAATTTATTCATGATGCTACTGAAAATTATTATGAGGGAGGAACATATGCTTGTAGGAGTTGCAATAATGTCAAGTTTCCTCTCTATGTGCTTAAAATCTTGAAGTTATGCTTGTTTTACCTTCCTATGCAAGTTGATTATTGTTCCCATAAGTTGTTTGCTCATAAAATCCCTATGCATAGGAAGTGGGTTAGACTTAAAAGTGCTAGTCATATGCTTCATGATGCTCCCGTTATGTTTCAATTCTTATCTTTTATCTGAGCATCATTGTCATCATCATGCCTAGCTAGAAAGGCATTAAAGAAAAGCGCTTGTTGGGAGACAACCCAATACTTATCCTTACTGTTTTTGTGTGTCCACATGATTATGCTACTGTAGTAATCATGTTTTATAGCTTTTGTTTCAATAAAGTGCCAAGTAGAACCTTTGGGAAGACTTGGGTGAAGTTTATGTGATCTTGCTGTGAAAAACAGAAACTTTAGCGCTCACGAGATTAGCTGCCATTTCTTACTGGAGAGTGATTTTAGGTTGATTCTTTTTTCATATGATTAATAGACAAATTTCTCAGGTCCAGCAATTTATTTCATAATTTTTGGGGTTCCATAAGTATACGTTTTATATAGATTACTACAGACTGTTCTGTTTTTGACAGATTCTGTTTTCTATGTGTTGTTTGCTATTTTGATGAATCTATGAGTAGTATCCGAGGGTATGAACCATAGATAAGTTGGAGTACAGTAGATATTACACCAATATGAATTTAGAATGAGTTAATTACAGTACCTAAGTGGTGGTTTTATTTTTTTATACTAACGGAGCTTACGAGTTTTGTTTTGAGTTTTGTGTGGTTGAAGTTTTCAAGTTTTGGGTAACGATTCGATGGACAATGGAATAAGGAGTGGAAAGAGCCTAAGCTTGGGGATTCCCAAGGCACCCCAAGGTAATATTGAAGGACAACCAAGCAACTAAGCTTGGGGATGCCCCGGAAGGCATCCCCTCTTTCGTCTTCGTTCATCGGTAACTTTACTTGGAGCTATATTTTTATTCGCCACATGATATGTGTTTTGCTTGGAGAGTCAATTTCTTTTGTTGGTTTTTGCTTTCTGTTAGTTATAATTGTGTTTTGCCTCTTTAGTTTCAATAAAAAAGTCAAGGATAGCCTTTGCCATGCTTATTTTACTAGTTTGCATGTTGCTGTTTGAAAACAGAAAGTTTACCGTTGTTGCAAAAATTCCCTAGAAAAGTCAGAGCATGGTCTAACATTGAATATTTTTGAATATTGAGCTCTGATAAATTTATTACAGTGGGAATTTTAGTTCATAATATTTGGACTTAGGGAAGTATGATGACTCTTGCATTCTTTACAGACTGTACTGTTTTGACAGATTGCTGTTATGGTTGCATTGTTTGCATATGTTTGCTTGTTTAATGATTCTATTTGAGGATAGGAGTATTAAATATACAGAGGCATTTAGTATGTGATGTTGAATAATAATGTTAGTGATTTGTTACAGCAGAAAATGATAAGGTTTTGCATTGGTTTATACTAACCTATCTCACGAGTTCTTGTTGAGTTTGTTGTGAATGAAGCTTTTTGATAAAAAGAGAAACCATGATATGAGAGGAATTAAGGAGACACAAAAGTTCAAGCTTGGGGATGCCCAAGGCACCCCAAGATAATATTTCAAGAAGTCTCAAGCATCTAAGCTTGGGGATGCCCGGGTAGGCATCCCACCTTTCTTCTTCAACAACTATCGGTTAGTATCGGTTGAGCCTAAGTTTTTGCTTCTTCACATGAGTTGTGCTATCCTTGCAATGTAGTTTTCTTTAGCTTTGATTGCTGTTTGAATAAAGTATCAAGATCTGAAATTCTTTAATGGGAGAGAGTCTTCACATAGTTACATAATTATTTAGCTACTCATTGATCTTCACTTATATCTTTGGAGTAGTTTGTCATTTGCTCTAGTGCATCACTTATATCTTTTAGAGCATGTTGGTGGATTTGTTTTATAGAAACTATTGATCTCTCATGCTTCACTTAGATTATATTGAGAGTCATTAAAAGCATGGTAATTTGCTTAAAATCCTAATATGCTAAGCATAAAAGATTTGTAAGAATTCTTATGAGTGCGTTGAATACTAAGATAAGTTTGAGGCTTGAAAATTGTTTTGAGATATGAAGATGGTGATATTAGAGGCTAGTTGAGTGATTATGGATTTAAAGAATACTTGTGTTGAAGTTTGTGATTCCCGTAGCATGCATGTATGGTGAACCGTTATGTGATGAACTCAGAGCATGATTTATTTATTGATTGTCTTCCTTATGAGTGGCGGTCGGGGACGAGCGATGGTCTTTTCCTACCAATCTATCCCCCTAGGAGCATGCGCATAATACTTTGCTTTGATAACTTCTAGATTTTTGCAATAAGTATATGAGTTCTTTATGACTAATGTTGAGTCCATGGATTATACGCACTTTTTCCCATCCTTCCACCATTGCTAGCCTCTCTAATACCATGCACTTTTCGCCGGTATCATACACCCACCATATATCTTCCTCAAAACAACCACCATACCTACCTATCATGGCATTTCCATAGCTATTCCGAGATATATTGCCATGCAACTTTCCACCGTTCCATTTATTATGACACGCTCCATCATTGTCATATTGCCAGCATGATCATGTAGTTGACATCGTATTTGTGGCAAGGCCACCTTCATAATTTTCATACATGTCACTCTTGATTCATTGCATATCCCGGTACACCGCCGGAGGCATTCATATAGAGTCATACTTTGTTCTAAGTATCGAGTTGTAATTGTTGAGTTGTAAGAAAAATAAAAGTGTGATGATCATCATTATTAGAGCATTGTCCCAAGTGAGGAAAGGATGATGGAGACTATGATTCCCCCACAAGTCGGGATGAGCCTCCGGACGAGAAAAAAGAGGCCATAAAAAAGGGGAGAAAGGCCCAAATTAAAAAATAAAAAAATGAGAGAAAAATAGAGAAGGGACAATGCTACTATCCTTTTACCACACTTGTGCTCCAAAGTAGCACCAAGATCTTCATGATAGAGAGTCTCTCATTTTGTCACTTTCATATACTAGTGGGAGTTTTTCATTATAGAACTTGGCTTGTATATTCCAATGATGGGCTTCCTCAAAATGCTCTAGGTCTTCGTGAGCAAGCAAGTTGGATGCACACCCACTTAGTTTCTTTTGTAGAGCTTTCATATACTTATAGCTCTAGTGCATCCGTTGCATGGCAATCCCTACTCACTCACATTGATATCTATTGATGGGCATCTCCATAGCCCGTTGATACGCCTAGTTGATGTGAGACTATCTTCCCCTCTTTTTGTCTTCTCCACAACCACCATTCTATTCCACATATAGTGATATATCCATGGCTCACGCTCATGTATTGCATGAAGATTGAAAAAGTTTTGAGAACGTTGAAGTATGAAACAATTGCTTGGCTTGTCATCGGGGTTGTGCATGATTTAAATATTTTGTGTGGGGAAGATGGAGCATAGCCAGACTATATGATTTTGTAGGGATAACTTTCTTTGGCCATGTTATTTTGAGAAGACATATTTGATTAGTATGCTTGAAGTATTATTATTTTTGTGTCAATATGAACTTTTGTCTTGAATCTTTCGGATCTGAATATTCATATCACAATTAAGAAGATTTACATTGAAATTATGCCAAAGTATCACTCCGCATCAAAAATTCTTTTTTATCATTTACCTACTCGAGGACGAGCAGGAATTAAGCTTGGCGATGCTTGATACGTCTCCAACGTATCTATAATTTTTTATTGCTCCATGCTACTTTATCTACTGTTTTAGACAATATTGGGCTTTATTATCCACTTTTATATTATTTTTGGGACTAACCTATTAACCGGAGGCCCAGCCCAGATTTGTTGTTTTATGCCTATTTCAGTGTTTCGAGGAAAAGGAATATCAGACGGAGTCAAAATGAAACGAAATCAACTGGAGAAGTTATTTTCGGAAGGAAAGCAACCCAGGAGACTTGGAGTCCACGTCAAGAAAGAAACGAGGAAGGCACGAGGTAGGGGGGCGCGCCCACCCCCCCTAGGCGCGCCCTCACCCTCGTGGGGCCCCCGTGGCTCCCCTGACGTGTTTCTTCCTCCCATATATACCAATATACCCTAAAACTTCCAGAACAAAAGATAGATCGGGAGTTCCGCTGCCGCAAGCCTCTGTAGCCACCAAAAACCTCTCAGGAGCCCGTTCCGGCACCCTGCCGGAAGGGGAACCCATCACCGGTGGTCATCTTCATCATCCCGGCGCTATCCATGACGAGGAGGGAGTAGTTCACCCTCGGGGTTGAGGGTATGTACCAGTAGCTATGTGTTTGATCTCTCTCTCTCTCTCTCGTGTTCTCTCTCGTGTTCCCTCTATGGCTCGATCTTGATGTATCCCGAGCTTTGCTATTGTAGTTGGATCTTATGATGTTTCTCCCCCTCTACTCTCTTGTGATGAATTGAGTTTCCCCTTTTGAAGTTATCTTATTGGACTGAGTCTTTTATGAACACTTGATGTATGTCTTGCGTGGGATAACCATGGTGACAATGGGTTATTCTATTGATCCACTTGATGTATGTTTTGGTGATCAACTTGCGGGTTTCGTGACACTTGGGAACCTATGCATAGGGGTTGGCACATGTTCTTGACTCTCCGGTAGAAACTTTGGGGCACTCTTTGAAGTACTTTTATGTTGGTTGGATGAATCTGAGATTGTGTGATGCATATCGTATAATCATGCCCACGGATACTTGAGGTGACAATGGAGTATCTAGGTGACATTAAGGTTTTGATTGATTTGTATCTTAAGGTGTTATTCTAGTACGAACTCTTTTATAGATCGATCCAAAAGAATAGCTTTGTGGTGGTTTCGTACCCGACCATAACCTCTATGTTTGTTCTCCGCTATTGGTGTCTTTGGAGTGACTCTTTGTTGCATGTTGAGGGCTTGTCATATTATCTATCTCTGTTATTATTGTTGAGAGAACTTGCACTAGTGAAAGTATGAACCCTAGGCCTTGTTTCCTATCATTGCAATACCATTTAAGCTCACTTTTACCGCTTATTACCTTGCTGTTTTTATTATTTCAGATTACAAAAACCTGTATCTACTATCTATTTTGCACTTGTATCACCATCTCTTTGCCAAACTAGTGCACCCTATACAATTTGCTATTGTATTGGGTGTGTTGGGGACACAAGAGACTCTTTGTTATTTGGTTGCATGGTTGCTTGAGAGAGACCATCTTCATCCTACGCCTCCCACGGATTGATAAATCTTAGGTCATCCACTTGAGGGAAATTTGCTACTGTCCTACAAACCTGTGCACTTGCAGGCCCAACAACGTCTACAAGAAGAAGGTTGTGTAGTATACATCACCTACCTTAGAGGCAAGGATCTATACGCTGGAGTACTTTTGATGTGTCCCATCAACTCTCAGAACAAGGAGAAGCTTGCTTAGTACACCGTCTCCCCCGCCCACGGGCGTGGTGGAGGATGAGGTGAAGCTTGCTTACGAGTATTGTATGCCTTATGCCCGCTCCCTCGCCCATGCGCGCGGTGGCTCGCAGGACGAGGAGAAAAAATTACTACTCCCTCCGTTTACTCCTCGTCCCTACCTTGGTTAGTGAGATTATCATATTGTTGGGAATATAGTATGTCCTTTAGTAGATTTCAATATGAACTACTAGTACATACTCCAAACACTGATGTATATAGACATATTTTAGAGTGTAGATTCACTCATTTTGCTCCGTATGTAGTCCATATTGAAACGGACGTAATTGTACGCACTCTCCCTCGCCCCTCAACCCTCGCCCACGTGGTGGACGTGCAACAATTCATTCGGTCTCATATAGCCAGAACGATATATACTGCAGTACTATTATTGGTCGACTTACCGAAGAGGCGAAGATCTAATCGCAAGGTTAATATTTTGGAGATGCCAAGCGCAAGGTTTATAGGAGAATGAGTAGTAGGTGTCGCGTCATTTATAAATAAAGTTTTTTTCTTCAGTGGTATGTACGCAATATAAATAGGTTCATATGGAGAGAAAAGGAAACCGCTCCACTATATACATAGTCAGGACGAGCCTACACGGTTGCTTATTGGGGTTGCTCTCTTCACACTGTCTCACACAAAACGACTGTGGCCACATCTCTAACATCCTGGTGGATCAAGTCTGCCGAGGGAAGGGGTGGATGCTTAGTGTAGATGCGGTCGCCGTCGCTGACGGTGAAAACCCACTGTCGGCACGTCCCGCTCAGGGGTCCCCGTTGTTCTCTCTCACAAAGCCGGTGAGGTTGCCTTCGTCCCTTGCTCAATGCCGCGACGTGGGAAGTTGCCGCCTCCCGCCGCCCTCCTCTAGGTTGAGCTACGTCCTGACATCCCTCAGGTACAACTCCCTTTACAGCCGGCTTGCACCACTGCTCCAGCTGCCCACATCACTCCATGTGGATATTTCTCTACTTCTTTGCTTCGCCTCTACTGGCTTCTACGTACTGTATTTGTGATGAGTTTATGTCTCATCAACTAGTCCCAGTAATCTTATTCTAATCACGCTTCTTCAATTTCTTTGCCACAGGGATGCTCATCTCGATTTTGGTGAAACTACACAAAATGATCTGATGGTCAAAGGGTTGCAAACTTCATTTCTTGGGAAGCTCCAACGTTGCCATCAAATTAAAGCCTGGTTAGGGTTTACGGTTCAAGGGCTAGCAACTGCATGGATCATTTTTTTCTTTAGTTGTCTCTTTTCCAAAATAAGTGTCAACTTTAGTAGTAGTACAACTTTGTACTAAAGTTTGCATAAAGTTGAGACACTTATTTTGGAACGGAGGGAGTACATTTGGCCATGATATGTCAATCATTGAGATGCAATAGCATGCATGTTAGTCTCCTTTGTATTTGATGAAATGTTGCAACGGGTAACCTTGGACGCAAGATACATGAAACAGAAGCTGGAAGCTTCATAGCATTGTACAAATTTATCTCGCTGATAAATTACAGTATGTACTATACTAGTACTATGTAAAGAGTTAGGTGTCACACAGTGTCCAGAAAATTCGTGATAGTGTGAGGTGGGCCATGTAATCACTGAGCCTGCGTGTTTTCACTGCTCTCGCACTCCTCCGCGGTAAGAATGGAGAAAATTGTAATCTGGTAGTACCTCCTTGCTGAAAGCGTAGGACATCCAACAGTCCTACCACCTCAGTAATAATGATCAATGAGCCGTCAAATCACATAGACCCAGCAGTAAGTTGGACGGACGAAGCAACCATCACTCTTGAATCCACTTCTCCCTTTAACATAGGCACCAGTGAGAGGTCGCGTCCGCTCTGCCCGGGCATGAATGCGGCACCAATTCTTTGGAGCGGCGCTGGCCGTTTCGGGTAGGAACCGCGCGCCGGCGATCGAGGGGCTTTGGGTGGGCCAGGCTGGTCAAGAGCGGGCATGGCAGTTGTCCGCCTGTCCCGACTGGACGCCCGGAAACGAGAGGATGCACCAACTCTCGCGGCTAAATCATACACTACACACCATCTCTCTGTAGGAGTAGGTCGATGTGTCGCTCTCTCTAACACACACATGCTATTAAACACACACACACGCACACGCACATGCACACACAGGTTCATAGAATAGGAAAATCGTGCGAGTGCGAAGCCACAGGAAGTAAGATACAAATGGAGTACGTACAAGAAGAGAAGAGGTGACGAATATTCCATCAAACCTGGACTGAGGAGTAGTACTCCCTCCATCTAGGTGTTAAGTCATCTTACGGAAATCAGATATTCCCAAAATGTTTAGGCATCGTCCATTAACTTTGCATCTCAATCCCCTCCTGGCCTTGTTGCTAGCGAGCGTTGTTACTTAGCGAGCGTTTGGATCCTTAGCAAGAACAGCTTATAGCCTAGCCGGGCAAGGTTAGGCATTTGGAACTGTTAAAATATGTTAGCTTTTGTGGGCCAGCTAGCTTGGGTGGGCTAGAAAAACCTCGCTAGCTCAGGAGAACAAGATTGGCTCGCTTCCGACGGCAAACTTCGCGTAGTAGTAACATATACTAGTAACATATGCATGTTACTAGTCCAAGTTACTCACCACTATGACCAGCCTAAGCAATGTAACCAAACGCTCCTTACTCTGCCTTGTTATCTCCCCCGGAAACCCAATGCATGGAGCGCAACTACGCGTTGACCAGTCAAGAAATCAAAGTCGGCTTGCATGCGAGTTAATACGTGGCCCTGCATGGTAGCTAAAATGGCATCTCTTAGTTGTTTGGATTAATTGTTGCGTTTAGAGACAGAAATCAGGGCTTTGATTGGAGGAAGGACCGGTCAAGTTTCTCCTTCTCCTCCAATCTGCTTGCACCTTGGTCCCGCTGCACCTTCTAACGTGACTTATTACACCTAGATGGAGGGAGTGGTACAAGATACGGTGGCACATTGACTTAGATCGAATACAAGTGCCCAAAATTGTGTGCATGTTATAATAAGGATTCACTTAAAATAGTACGTGAGCAAACAGAGGGATCAATTGGATAGTTCACGAGCAGTAGCGAGATGTGTGAGGTAAGGTACACCGCTGGCGCTTTTAATTTTTTTTTAATTTGTTTGTTTCACCCTCTTACTGGTGTGACCCAACGTACTACATGGAGAGAGGTAAGGTGACTAAGACTGCATTATTTTTGTACTACCAACACTGCTTTAAATCCCAAAACACCTTAGACTAGTCGCAATGGATAGTAACTTAGACTAGTAACATGCATATGTTACTAGTCCATGTTACTACCTCTATAGTGGGGAGTAACATTGTGTGGTATCATGCAACACTTCATTTATTAGATTGTAGACTCATTTTGTCTTGGTATGTGTGATGTTACAGTAACTAGATATGTTACCACATGCCTGTCTTTCCTCATTAATTACTCGCCACATCATCTATTTGCCTAAAGATGTGTGATGTTACCATCTATGTTACTCCCACTGTGGATAGCCTTACCACCAAAGCCACATGACACGATTATGATTTAAATCCCAATGACTCCCACACAAAAAAAAACACGGTATGCTTGTCACATGAATGCAGGAATGTATAAAAGGTTATTTTCCTCTCGTTGAACATAACAGGAGGGTTGTGTAGCTGGTTAGCCTGTTCGCTCATCAAACTTGAGGTCTCGGGTTCGATAACTACACTTGAGCATAATTTTGTTTTTGTTCGACTTCTTTCTTCCACCCAATGACAGGTAGGCCCCGCATGACAGAGAGAGAAAGTGGTCTGGGGTGGTGCCAGGAGGATTGTTTGACTGGTCAAAATGGATGGATACAGAGCTATACGATCTTGTAGTGACCGTATAATCACCTCATCACGTATAAGATGCAGTCTCGGCGCTTGTTTTCTAGGGTTTGAACTCTTCACACTCTCTCTCTCCAGTATATATATACATGCTGGAGCCTCAGCGCTTGTAGTTGCTCTCTTCACAGTCCCTCACCCTCTCAAGATCTAAACAAGACTTCGTTGGCCTCTCTCTCTCCCCTCACTGTTGGTCAAAGAGCCGACAGGATCTGTCCGCCGGGAAGGGAAGGAGGCTTAATGCTATCACCGTCGGCGAGGGAGGGAATCCACTACCGGCGCAGCTGTTCTCTTTCACCCAGAGGCGACGCGGGAGGGCCTCCGACCCCTTCTTCTTCGCCGCCGTACATAGTGTGGGCCGAACGGCCTCCGGTCGCCCACCAAACCACACCCCAAGAACCTTAAGGTATAATTTACTTATTCCACATGCATTGCTCTAGCTGCATGTGGGCTTTTTCTGCTTTTGCACTCGAATCTAGGTGTTGGATCAAATAGGAAAGTAGTTAGGAAAGTTGTATAGCATGAACACATCTTGTTAAATTGAACCGTTTCTATTCTCTTGGCTTATCGCAAATAGTTCATCTGAGTGAACCATTTGCCCTCTATCGCACATACTTTGGTCTGGCTGACCGTTTCTTTTGCTCCGCCTAATCACAAACAGTTCATCCGAGTGAATTGTATGTCGTATATCGCACACACCTTCATCTGCCTGCCCGTTTTTGTTGTTTCGCCTCATCACAAACAGTTTCTCAGAGTGAACTGTATGCCATATATCGCACACGCGTTCATCTGGCTGCCCGTTTTTGTTGTTTTGACTCATCACAAACAATTCATTGAACTGAACCATATGCCCCGCAGCACACACGTAACTAAAATTTGAACCGTGTTTGATGTCTCCGCCATCGCAAACGTTTTGCATCTTTTTTGACGTTTTTTTACATCCCCGTTTGCGATTGATGCACCGCACACAGTTTTGTCAAAGGGTCTCTGATCATAGTGTCGCGTTAGCAGCATCCTGCAGTAGTGCAGTGGCCTAGGGTTTGTTTAGGGGGGTGTGGGGTTGTTCTTATCCTCTCCAGGCGCCGCGGATGGTCGGTGCATGTCCATCCATGCGTGGATGGCCATGGCGAGCGCTCTTCCTCCAGAGTGGCGGGAGGAGGAAAGAAGGTCATGGCCAATGGGCCGGGCCGCACTGTGGTAGTGGTAGGCCTAAGTGCACAGTAGCGCTAGGTTTTTCTTTTATTATTTTTTTCTATTTTAGTTCTAGCTAGTGTTTTCTATTTGTTTGCTCACCAAATGACTTTTTGTAAAATATGCAACTTGTCAAATCAAATACTAGGCATCATTTAATACTACCACAAAATGTTTGGAGTCTATTTGAATTTATTCAATTTATGTTTGCATTTAAATGGTTCAAATAATTGATGTTGGGCCACTTTAGAATATTTCTAGGGGCAGTTTGGTAATTCCAAAATGGGTGATTTCTTCATGACAATTACTTAGGGATTTTATGGGATATTACAAACATTTTAGTTTTAAATCTTGAAGAAAAAATTATTTTGACTTTATATTAATTTTGAATTTGGCTTTGATTTTTATCAAGTGGCAATTTGGCTTAGTTAAACTTGATGAAATGGCACCATTAGTGCGAGGTCACTGTAGCATGATCCTGGATGTTACATCATGCAAAGTCACTGCTTTGAGCACAATAGTGCATTTACGTTTATGGCCGGTGTACTGCCCGACCCAAGCCATAGGGCAGTTCTTCCATCTCTAGTGCTTGCAATCCGCACTCCCAAGCATGTCCAGCCGTCCTCTTGCTTCGTTCGTCGCCATCAACTTCTTTGTGTCATCCTCATTGGGAGCTCGGAGGTAATCATGACCAAAACTCAGATCAATGTCTTGGCAAACACCTGCACGCATTTGAGTGTGATATCTTCTCCAATGTGAAGATACTCATCCGTGTAGTCGGTGCCGCTGATATTTTTGGTATGCACTAAATCCAAGCAAACTGGCAACATTCCTCCAACGAGTGAAGAAACAACAATTTTGCTTGCAAGCTTCAACAATGCAAACAAAAAGAGATCTACGCATTCGATAAAGCCTACGGAAGAGGTGAGCCGGATAGGTCGGTACCTTGACAAGGTAGTCCTCATGACCATATTGTGATCAAGAGCTTGGTTGCGCGGATGACCAACCGTCGATCCTCAATGCCTTTTCTTCTTGCCGACTTCAAATTCTTGGACGAGATGCAACAAGACGAGTTGGCCGACATTGTTGTCAAAAAGCATCTCCTCTGTGTGATACGTCTCCAACGTATCTATAATTTTTGATTATTCCATACTATTATATTACATGTTTTGGATTTTTGTGGGCTTTACTCTACACTTTTATATCATTTTTGGGACTAACCTACTAACTGGAGGCCCATCCCGCATTGCTGTTTTTTTTGCCTATTTTAGTGTTTCAAATAAAAGGAATATCAAACGGAGTCCAAACGGAATTAAACCTTCGGGAGCGATCTTTTTGGAACAAACGCAATCCAGGAGACTTGGAGTGGACGTCAAGCAGCAAATGAGGTGGCCACGAGGGTGCCCGGCGTGCCCTAGGAGGGTGGGCGTGCCCCCCACCCTCATGGGCCCCTCTTGGCTCAACCGACCTACTTCTTCCTCCTATATATATCCACGTACCCCGAGAACATCCAGGGGCACCATGAAAAACTATTTCCACCGCCGAACCTTTTGTATTCGCGAGATCCCATCTTGGAGCCTTCGTCGGTGCTCCGCCGGAGGGGGAATCGACGATGGAGGGCCTCTACATCATCTCCAAGGCCTCTCCGATGAGTTGTGAGTAGTTTACCACAGACCTTCGGGTCCATAGTTATTAGCTAGATGGATTCTTCTCTCTCTTTGAATCTCAATACCAAGTTCTCCTCGATCTTCTTGGAGATCTATTCGATGTAACTCTTTTTTCAGTGTGTTTGTCGAGATCCGATGAATTGTGGGTTTATGATCAAGTTTATCTATGAGAAATATTTGAATCTCCTCTAAATTCTTTTATGTGTGATTAGTTATCTTTGCAAGTCTCTTCGAATTATCAGTTTGGTTTGGCCTACTAGATTGATCTTTCTTGCAATGGGAGAAGTGCTTAGCTTTGGGTTCAATCTTGCGGTGTCCTTTCCCAGTGACAGCAGGGGCAGCAAGGCATGTATTGTATTGTTGCCATTGAGGATAAAAAGATGGGGTTTATATCATATTGCTTGAGTTTATCCCTCTACATCATGTCATCTTGCTTAATGTGTTACTCTGTTCTTATGAACTTAATACTCTAGATGCAGGCAGGAGTCGGTCGATGCGTGGAGTAATAGTAGTAGATGCAGAATCGTTTCGATCTACTTGTTGCGGACATGATGCCTATATACATGATCATGCCTAGATACTCTCATAACTATGCACTTTTGTATCAATTGCTCAACAGTAATTTGTTCACCCACCGTAATACTTATGCTATCTTGAGAGAAGCCACTAGTGAAACCTATGGCCCCCGGGTCTATCTTTTATCACATAAGTTTCAATCTATCTTTATTTGCATCTTTTTCCTTTCCAATCTATATCATAAAAATACCAAAAATATTTATCTTATCTTATTATCTCTATCAGATCTCACTTTTGCAAGTTTCCATGAAGGGATTGACAACCCCTTTATCGCGTTGGTTGTGAGGTTCTTGTTTGTTTGTGTAGGTACGAGAGACTTTTGAGGAGCCTCCTACTGGATTGATACCTTGGTTCTAAAAAACTGAGGGAAATACTTATGCTACTTTGCTACATCACCCTTTCCTCTTCAAGGGAAAACCAACGCAGTGCTCAAGAGGTAGCAAGAAGGATTTTTGGCACCATTGCCGGGGAGGTCTTCGCTCAAGTCAAGACATACCAAGTACCCATCACAAACTCATCTCCCTTGCATTACATTATTTGCCATTTGCCTCTCGTTTTCCTCTCCCCCACTTCACCCTTGCCATTTTATTCGCCCTCTCTTTCCCGTTCGCCTCTCTTTTTTGCTTACCTCTTGTGTGCTTGTGTGTTGGATTGCTCGTCACGATGGCGCAAGATAATACCAAATTGTGTGACTTTTCCAATACCAATAATAATGATTTCCTTAGCACTCCGATTGCTCCTCTTAATGATGCTGGATCTTGTGAAATCAATGCTTCTTTGTTGAATCTTGTTATGAAAGATCAATTCTCCGGCCTTCCTAGTGAAGATGCCGCTACTCATCTAAACAACTTTGTTGATTTGTGTGATATGCAAAAGAAGAAAGATATGGATAATGATATTGTTAAATTGAAGTTATTTCTGTTTTCACTTAGAGATCGTGCTAAAACTTGGTTTTCGTCTTTGCCTAAAAATAGTATTGATTCATGGAATAAGTGCAAAGATGCTTTTATCTCTAAGTATTTTCCTCCCACTAAGATCATCTCTCTTAGAAACGATATTATGAATTTTAGACAACTTGATCATGAGCATGTTGCCCAATCTTGGGAAAGAATGAAATTAATGATTCGCAATTGCCCTACTCATGGTTTGAATTTATGGATGATCATACAAAAATTTTATGCCGGATTGAATTTTGCTTCTAGAAACCTTTTAGATTCGGCCGCGGGAGGCACTTTTATGGAAATCACTTTAGGAGAAGCTACTAAACTCCTTGATAACATTATGGTTAATTATTCTCAATGGCACACTGAAAGATCTACTAGTAAAAAAGTTCATGCGATAGAAGAGATTAATGTTTTGAGTGGAAAGATGGATGAACTTATGAAATTGTTTGCTACTAAGAGTGCTCCTATTGATCCCAATGATATGCCTTTGTCTACTTTGATTGAGAATAATAATGAATCTATGGATGTGAATTTTGTTGGTAGGAATAATTTTGGTAACAATGCTTATAGAGGAAACTTTAATCCTAGGCCATTTCCTAGTAATTCCTCTAATAATTATGGTAATTCCTACAACAACTCTTATGGAAATTTTAATAAGATGCCCTTTGATTTTGAGAATAGTGTTAAAGAATTTATGATCTCTTAAAAGAATTTTAATGCTTTGCTTGAAGAAAAATTGCTTAAAGTTGATGAATTGGCTAGGAACGTTGATAGACTTTCTCTTGATGTTGGTTCTTTGAAACTTAGATCCATTCCACCTAAGCATGATATCAATGAGTCTCTCAAAGCCATGAGAATTTCCATTGATGAGTGCAAGGAAAGAACTGCTAGGATGCGTGCTAAGAAAGATTGCTTTGTAAGAGCGTCTTCTTCTAGTTTCCATGAAAGTAACGATGAAGATCTAAAAGTTATTGATGTGTCCCCTATTAAATCTTTGTTTTTCAATATGAATCTTGATAATGATGGGACTAGAGAATAGCCAACTTTAGTTAAAAGGCGTCCCAATGATTCGGAGTTTTTAGATCTTGATGCTAAAATTGGTAAAAGCGGGATTGGAGAGGTCAAAATTTTACATAGCATTGAACCCACTATTATGGATTTCAAGAAATTTAATTGTGATAATTGTTCTTTAATAGATTGTATTTTCTTGTTGCAATCCATGTTGAATTCTTCTCATGCTTATAGTCAAAATAAAGCTTTTACCAAACATATTGTTTATGCCTTGATGCAATCTTATGAGGAAAAACTTGAATTGGAAGTTTCTATACCTGAAAACTTTATGATGAGTGGGAACCTACTATAAAAATTAAAATTAAAGATCATGAATGCTATGCTTTGTGTGATTTGGGTGCTAGTGTTTCCACGATTCCAAAAACTTTATGTGATGTGCTAGGTTTCCATGAATTTGATGATTGCTCTTTCAACTTGCACCTTGCGGATTCCACTATTAAGAAACCTATGGGAAGGATTAATGATGTTCTTATTGTTGCAAATAGTAATTATGTGCCCGTAGATTTCATTGTTCTTGATATAGATTGCAATCTTTCATGTCCTATTATTCTTGGTAGACCCTTCCTTAGAACGATTGGTGCAACTATTGACATGAAGGAAGGGAATATTAGATTCCAATTTCCTTTAAGTAAAGGCATGGAACACTTTCCAAGAAAGAAAGTCAAATTACCTTATGAGTCTATTATGCGTGCTACTTATGAATTGAATGCCAAAGATGGCAATACTTAGATCTATTCTCGCTTTTATGCTTAGCTAGGGGCGTTAAACGATAGAGCTTGTTGGGAGGCAACCCAATTTTATTTTTTGTTCCTTGCTGTACACACCTTTTGGGAGAGACCCACATGATTTGGAATTTATTAGAATACTCTATGTTCTTCACTTATATCTTTTGAGCTAGATAATTTTGCTCTAGTGCTTCACTTATATCTTTTAGAGCATGGCGGTGGCTTTATTTTGTAGAAATTGTTGATCTCTCATGCTTCACTTATATTATTTTGATAGTCTTTTAGAACAACATGGTATTTGCTATGGTTAAAAAATTGGTCCTAGAATGATGGGCATCCAAGTTGGGTATAATAAAAACTATCATAGGAAGTGAATTGGATGCTATGATCAATTTGATGCTTGATAATTGTTTTGAGATATAGAGGTGGTGATATTAGAGTCATGCTAGTTGGGTAATTGTGAATTTAAAGAATATTTGTGTTGAAGTTGGCAAGTCCCGTAGCATGCACGTATGGTAAAAGTTGTGTAACAATTTTGTTGCATAGGGTGCTCTTTTGATTGCCTTCCTTATGTGTGGAGGTCGGGATCGCGCGATGGTTAACTCCTACCAACCCTTCCCCTAGGAGCATGTGTAGTAGTACTTTGCTTCGAGGGCTAATAAAACTTTTGCAATAAGTATATGAGTTCTTTATGACTAATGTGAAGTCCATGGATTATACGCACTCTTACCCTTCCATCATTGCTAGCCTATTCGGTACCGTGCATTGCCCTTTCTCACCTTGAGAGTTGGTGCAAACTTCGTCGGTACATCCAAACCCCGTGATATGATATGCTCTATCACACATAAACCTCCTTATATCTTCTTCAAAACAGCCACCATACCTACCTATTATGGCATTTCCATAGCCATTCCGAGATATATTGCCATGCAACTTTCCACCGTTCCGTTCATCATGACACGTTTCATCATTGTCATATTTCCTTGCATGATCATGTAGTTGACATCGTATTTGTGGCAAAGCTACCTTTATAATTTTTCATACATGTCATTCTTGATTCATTGCCCATCCCGGTACACCGCCGGAGGCATTCATGAGTCATATCTTGTTCTAGTTTTGAGCTGTAATTTATGAGTTGTAAATAAATAGAAGTGTGATGATCATCATTATTAGAGCATTGTCCCTTATATAAAAAAAGAAAGGCCAAAAAAAGAAAGGCCAAAAAGAAAAGAAAAGAAAGGCCAAATAAAAAAATAAAGTCCCAAAAAAGAAGAAAAAAAAGAAAAAAAAATAAGAAGGGGGACAATGTTACTATCCTTTTCCACACTTGTGCTTCAAAGTAGCACCATGTTCTTCATATAGAGAGTCTCATATGTTGTCACTTTCATATACTAGTGGGAATTTTTCATTATAGAACTTGGCTTGTATATTCCAACAATGAGCTTCCTCAAAATGCCCTAGGTCTTCGTGAGCAAGCAAGTTGGATGCACACCCACTAGTTTCTTTTGTTGAGCTTTCATACATTTATAGCTCTGGTGCATCCGTTGCATGGCAATCCTTCCTCCTCATGTTGACATCAATTGATGGGCATCTTCATAGCCCATTGATCAGCCTCGTCAATGTGAGAATTTCTCCTTTTTTGTCTTCTCCACACAACCTCCATCATCCTATTCTATTTCACCCATAGTGCTATATCCATGGCTTACGCTCATGTATTGTGTGAGAGTTGAAAAAAAGCTGAAGCGCGTTAAAAAGTATGAACCAATTGCTTGGCTTAAACCGGGGTTGTTCTTGATGGGAGTATTTTGTGTGATGAAAATGAAACATAGCCTAACTATATGATTTTGTAGGGATGAACTTTCTTTAGCCATGTTATTTTGAGAAGACATGATTGCCTTGTTAGTATGCTTGAAGTATTACTATTTCTTATGTCAATATGAACTTTTATTTTGAATCATTTGGATCTGAACATTCATGCCACAGTAAAGAAAATTACATTGAGAATTATGCTAGGTAGCATTCCACATCAAAAATTCTGTTTTATCATTTACCTACTCAAGGACGAGCAGGAATTAAGCTTGGGGATGCTTGATACGTCTCCAATGTAACTATAATTTTTGGTTGTTTCATGCTATTATATTGCCTGTTTTGGATGTTTATGAGCTTTACTCTACACTTTTATATCATTTTTGGGACTAACCTACTAACCGGAGGCCCAGCCCGAATTGCTGTTTTTTTGCCTATTTCAGTGTTTCGAAGAAAAGGAATATAAAACGGAGTCCAAACGGAATGAAACCTTCGGGAGCAATCTTTTTGGAACAAACGCAATCCAGGAGACTTGGAGTGGACATCAAGCAGCAAACGAGGCGGCCACGAGGGTGCCCGGCGCGCCCCCACCCTCGTGGGCCCCTCGTGGCTCAGCCGACCTACTTCTTCCTCCTATATATATCCACGTACCCCGAGAACATCAAGGGGCACCATGAAAAACTATTTCCACCGCCGCAACCTTCTGTATCTGCGAGATCCCATCTTGGAGCCTTCGTCGGTGTTCCGCCAGAGGGGGAATCGACCACGGAGGGCCTCTACATCATCTCCAAGGCCTGTCCGATGAGTTGTGAGTAGTTTACCACAGACCTTCGGGTCCATAGTTATTAGCTAGATGGCTTCTTCTCTCTCTTTGAATCTCAATACCAAGTTATCCTCGATCTTCTTGGAGATCTATTTGATGTAACTCTTTTTGCGGTGTGTTTGTCGAGATCCGATGAATTGTGGGTTTATGATCAAGTTCATCTATGAGAAATATTTGAATCTCCTTTGAATTCTTTATATGTGATTAGTTATCTTTGCAAGTCTCTTCGAATTATCAGTTTGGTTTGGCCTACTAGATTGATCTTTCTTGCAATGGGAGAAGTGCTTAGCTTTGGGTTCAATCTTGCGGTGTCCTTTCCCAGTGACAGCAGGGGCAGCAAGACACGTATTGTATTGTTGCCATCGAGGATAAAAAGATGGGGTTTATATCATATTGCTTGAGTTTATCCCTCTACATCATGTCATCTTGCTTAATGTGTTACTCTGTTCTTATGAACTTAATACTCTAGATGCAGGCAGGAGTCGGTCGATGTGTGGAGTAATAGTAGTAGACACAGAATCGTTTCGATCTACTTGTTGCGGACGTGATGCCTATATACATGATCATGCCTAGATACTCTCATAACTATGCACTTTTCTATCAATTGCTCGACAGTAATTTGTTCACCCACCGTAATACTTATACTATCTTGAGAGAAGCCACTAGTGAAACCTATGGCCCCCGGGTCTATCTTTTATCATATAAGTTTTAATCTATCTTTATTTGCATATTTTACTTTCCAATCTATATCATAAAAATACCAAAAATATTTATCTTATCTTATTATCTCTATCAGAACTCACTTTCGCAAGTTTCCGTGAAGGTATTGATAACCCCTTTATCACGTTGGTTGCGAGGTTCTTGTTTGTTTGTGTAGGTACGAGGGACTTTTGAGGAGCCTCCTACTGGATTGATACCTTGGTTCTCAAAAACTGAGGGAAATACTTACGCTACTTTGCTGCATCACCCTTTCCTCTTCAAGGGAAAACCAACACAGTGCTCAAGAGGTAGCACTGTGTCATAATCATCCGACTCTGACTCCGATGACGATCTCCAATCATCCATCTAGAAAAATAAATCCGCGATTTTGTCACAAATCGCCCGTCGGGCTGAAATGAAATTGCAAGGGAAGCTTTATATATTACCTTTGTTCGGTAGCAAATCTGCCGCCTCTAACTTCCCCACTACCAACCGAATGCAAATTCTCCTCCGCCGCCACCACCTACTTCCCCTCGGCCTCCTTCCTACCCGCGGCTTCGGCACACACGTGGCTCAAGCGTTGCCCGAGCAAGCAGATCCACCCACAACAAGCCCCCCGCGCCCCGAAGCCGGGACTAATCCATGGCACCGGTGGCTGCCTCCCAACTGCCGTAAAGATTGGCTAGCCCCGATCTCCAAACTTGGTGGAGAAGAAGTGGACGAGGGCGACCGAAGCACTCCATGGCGCGGGGTGCCCAGGGGATGCATAAATCACCGGAGATTTGCAGCGGGTGCGACAACAGAATGACGGGCGGAAGCTGAAATTTTCCTCCCGCCAAGTCACGCGAGGGATAGAGGGAACTACGAGGAGGGAGGAGGGGAGGGGAAACCAGACATATGAAGGGAGCGGGCCGATTTTTACAGATCCCGATAAAAAGTATTTGGGCCGCCGTTTTACAGACCTGGTCGGGACGATTTTTTGTCCCGGGAAACACGTATTTGGGATCTGAAAGAATTGCTCTATAAGCTCATTTTTTAGGGACGTCCACCTTGGCACAGGCAAACCCTATTCGGCGCCTTTAGCGCCCGTTATAGGCGTTTTCCCAAACGGGTGCATACCCCTCCGCCTCGTTGGGCCGGCCCATCTATCTTTCTCTTATCTGTTTTTCAAAACGCAAAAATGCGAGGTTGTGGCGAATCGAACCTGCGATGTCCCGGCTAGGAGTACACCCAGTCAACCACCACGCCACCAAACTTCCCGTGGTTAGGTACCTCTTACCTTCTTTTCTTCTTTCGACTTTTTTTCCTTTTTTCCTTTTTTCTCGTTCTTTTCTTTTCTTCTTCTTCCTGGGTCGATGAACTTTTTCAAAATTCGTGATTTTTGTTCCAAAATCGATGAACAGTTTCTTAAAACTGATGAACTTTTTTCAATTTCCATGAACTTTTTTCACATTCAATGAACTTTTTTTCAATTTCGATGAACTTTTTTGAAATTTGATGAACTTTTTAAAAAAATCATGAAATTTTCCTCAAATTTTTGAACTATTTTCAAAATCGATGAACTTTTCTAAAACTAGATGAACTATTTTCAAAATTGATGAACTTTTTCAAAAAAGTTCATTAACTTTCTGCAAAATCGATGAACTTTTTAAAAGTTTGTGAACTTTTCTTAAAGAATGTTGAACTTTTTCATATTCACGACTTTCATAAAATAATTCAGAAATCTAAGCCAAATAATAGACGCGGCCGCACTTGTTCTTGTACTGTTGGCTCTACTGTAAGTCACAAATGAATGGTTGCTGTGGTGGTTAGTTAAGGTCGGCCTATGATGCATTCACCCGAGTTCGAATCTAGGAGAACACACCTTTTTGCGGTTTTTTGACGTTAAAAGTTTGCTGCGAGCCTTCGTGGGCCGGCCCAACAGGGTGCGGCAGTGTGCGCCAGGAAACAGTTCGGGCGCAGCAGGCGCCGAACAGGAGCTCTCCCTGGCACAGCTATATTTTTTTTTTGAGTAAGGCACATATAGTTTTTTCAAGGCAGATATCCTTTCCTGCTGTGCTGGAGTTGGGCCTCCAGCTCCAGGTACGTGGACCGAACGGCCTGGAACGTATTGTCAGTAAGTCGCAGCGGTACACCGTCAGGGTCAGGACTCTTTACCACCTCTGCAAGAAAGAAGGCAGCCCGACTTGACACCCGTAGACTCGCCTCCTTCCTTCCCTTCCCTCTGTCCACAGCCGAGGCGGAGGACTAGGCGATTCCAACCGGCGGCGGCGAGATGAAGCTCACCGTGATGACCGCCGACGAGCAGTTTCTCAACCTCGACGTCGACCCCGACGAATCCGTAAGCCTCCGTCCCGCCCCCCTCAGTCCCCCCCCCCCCCCCCCCCCCCCCCCCCCCCCCCCCCCCCCCCATCTCGATCTTGGCGGGCAATAAAGGTTGCTTCTTTGGCCAAAATTCGGGTGGCGAGCTCGCGAGCAGGCCGTGAAATTCCGGCGAGAAAGCGGGACCCGCAGCGGCCCGCAATTCACTCCCCGCGGCGTGCTGGTGCCTCGTGCTTAGGCGTAGAGTTCGATCGGATCTTTAGCTGCCACAGCTGCGGTGTCTTGGTTTGGCTAGAATCGTGCGAGTCTTCTGCTCGTGGAGCTAAAACTGAGCTGTGATTGCGATCCATGGATGCGAAATCTGTGCGGCTTTTGGCTGAATTGTGCGCCCTGCGTGTTTTGCAGGTGGAGAATTTGAAGGCGCTTCTTGAGGTGGAGGTGAGACGCGCCAGCGAAATCCTGCTTCAGGTTTCTCTTCCTGGTTTTGCCTTGACTGGTTTGACCTCACATTGTTGGTTTTGGGTGTCTGTGCGTGGCTAGACTCAAGTGCCGTTGCAGCAACAGCTGCTTCATTTCAATGGCAAGGAGATGAACAATGCCGAGAAGCTCAGCGCCATCGGAGTCCATGATGGTGATCTTGTTATGATGGTTGCCTCCAATAATAGGTTCGGTTGTTGTTTTTCAGACATCTCTGGTTGTTCTCCAGGGAATTTCTTGAGGGGGTTATATTCCTACTGTTCATTATGCCTGATATGATCCTTCTAGTCTTTGCATGTGACGTCTTGTTTTCTTTTATTGGCACGTCGAGATGGTTTCTTCTTTGTAGCTGTCAGTTCTAATTTTGATATATCACAATCACAAATCAGAACCGGCATGATGTTGGAAGAGATGCACTACATTTTTTATAGCTTAACTAATCATCATAAATTTTAGCGCCACTGCAATGACAATGCTTTCTACTACTAGTTAATTTCTTGGGTCAATAATTTCAGGACATCTCAGGATATTATGAGGTTAAATCCTGATGGATCGGCAGTAAATCCTCAAGCTTTCCAACAACATATTCGTGGTGATTCACAACTCATGGCGCAACTCCTTCAGGTAAAACTTTGCTGGTAGCTTTGTTGATTTATCAATATTGGCCAGGTTACAATTCCCAGAAGCTAGTTGCAGAAAATTTGTTAATTTCTTTTGTTTGCACCGATATCTTTTTAATTTGCAGAATGACCCTTCGTTAGCTCAAGCCATCCTTGGAGATGACATCACTGAGTTGCAAAACATCTTGCGGTCACACCACCAACAAAGACTACAACTGAAACGCAAACAGGAAGAAGAGCTTGTGAGTATCTCATGGGCTAATCGCTAGTTTTTATTTGGGTGCATTTAAGTCTAAATTAAGTAATCCACTCAGATTTTCTTAAGTCTCAATCGATTCAGAAAACTGAAAAAAAAAGGCAACTTGCACCTTTCTGCCCAGTTGCACCTTTTTGCACTTTTCTGAAACAAGAAGTGCAAGTTGCACTTTTCAGTAAACGGAAATTGCACTTTTCTGAATCGATAAGAAAATCTCAGTCGATTGAGACTTAGCAAAGCTATTTTCCCCCTGATAGTTATTTTACGTTCTTAGTGACAAAAAAAGTTGAGAACATACGCTTCTGCTTGCGTTAATTCCATAGCATTTGTATAAATATATTTCCATGCTGTTACATCTATATGCTGTAAAATTTCACATCTTGTAAGTTCTCTTAGATAGATATATTTGACCAATTCACGAGATGGTAGTTCCATGTTCTTTTTCTTGCTGTGTTTTACTTTTGCAAACTTGCTGAATAATAATAGGTTAAGTCATAGATAATTATGATTTTTTTCAGGACTTATTGTATGCTGATCCATTTGATGTCGAGGCTCAGAAGAAAATTGAAGCTGCAATTCGGCAGGTAGAAACTTTTTTGTGACGATAACACCTCTTGACTGTTTATAGGCTTCTCATATGTTACGAGGCAAATGTTAAATATCACAATCATCATTACATGACCAACCCAAGGGATGGCTTATTTAGGTTAGAATGTGGTGCTTATTTCTTAAGCTGCTGTGGAGAAGCAGTCATAAGAAGGTTATAATCAAACTAAATGTAAATGAATTTGGTTATCCAAATTGTTGTCCTCATCTTTCATTCAATATGCTCTGCGATAGAGAAGATGAACCTTGGTCCACAGCAAGGCAATTTGGTTAGGGTAAAGGTCCACTCGCCCTCAACAATCTGCCGACAGGGCTCTTTCCTGACGTGGAAAGAGAGGCTCTGAGGCTGAGATAACATTTTTATTTATTTCATTGCTTGATCGAAGGTTTATATACATGTTGGACCTTTATTATACTCAGGAGCAACTGACTTGATCCACAAGTTGGATCTCAGTTCAAACTCAAGTCCGAACCATAACTCTACATTCCTATTTCAGTTGGACTCTTCCTTAACTTAACTATTCTTTCTAAATTCTAATAGACCCAACTGTATCCAACAGAAATACTTATAACTTGAGTTATTCCTTTTCTTAACCTTCCTATCTCTAACATAACCTATACAATGCATATACGGATATGTTTATCTCTTGCTGTCTTGTGGACCCACAACAAAAACAAAAATGTATCTGTTTGCAACTTCATCAAGAGAAAAATTTAGCCAAACATGTACTTATCTAAAAGCAGCTCAACCCAATGGGGTTATCGAAATCCACAGCAATGCCAATCAAGCCTTAAGAATGCTTATCATAAACGTAGGGATAGACATGTGACTGAATATAATGAAGAGTCAGAGTGGTGCATAGTGCAAAAGGGGAATTTCTTTTTTTATGCATGTAAGTATGTAACTTCTGCTAGCTTTCATGGTCGGATAATATTAAAATATTACTCCCTCTGTTCCTAAATATAAGTCTCTTTAGAGATTCCAATATGGACTACATACGGAGCGGAATAAGTGAATCTACGCTCTAAAATACGTCTATGTGCATCCATATGTAGTCTGTATTGAAATCTCTAAAAAGTTTTATATTTAGAAACGGAGGGAGTAGTTGCTACCATGTCATATGCTTTTTATGTAAAATGATGTGCACACAAAAGCTTTGCTCTGTCTTACTGTGTTTTATACTCCTGTTCACCTCGGCAATCTTAGTTAGATACCTGACGTTCCGAGTACTTGTAATTTGTCATCCAGAAAGGCATTGATGAAAATTGGGAGGCTGCTATAGAGCATAATCCTGAAGCATTTGGTCGAGTGGTATGTTGACTCTTTAGTAAGTCAGTATGCTTCTGTTTTACATGCCATTCTTATTTATTAACTGACCAGCATTCTATTTCAGGTTATGTTGTATGTGGATATGGAAGTCAATGGAGTACCTTTGAAGGTATTATGTTATTTCATATATCTATTTGTAGATAACGAGCATGGTGAACAGCTGAGCATTGCCTGTACTCAAAAGCCCAAACAATATTTTTAAATGATATTTTTATTATCAGAGAGCTTGTATGGACTTTGCTATAACTCCTTTCATATATCATTGTTGATTGCATCAATCTTAGCTAAATAACTGCAACACAGTATTTTTCTTTTGAGAAGAACACAATCTTATTTTAACATTTGCCGATTGTATCATCTACCCCAATGGTTTATTCTTGAAAGTTAAATCTTCCTTTTTATTACTTGCGTTTGTGTACTAGCAGTCTACGAACTAAAAGATATGCAATAACGGGATACAGATTTATTTAGATGCTTGATTGCATCCTGCTACTTGTTTTGTATACACGATCCCTTAGCTTTTCTTTCATCTACAGGCCTTTGTTGACAGTGGAGCTCAGTCAACCATCATATCAAAAGACTGTGCTGAACGTTGTGGGTACGATTATAAATTAAAATGTTGTTATTGCAACTGTTTAGTCTTTCATATCTCATATGATCATTCTGCGTGTATAAGTCATACATATTTAAGTTTATCTTATTATCATACAATGGAATTTTACTGTACAGGCGAATGAAAATCATTCTCTGGAGACATTCGCTGAAATGCATCCCATGCCATGTACAACTGATCACATAATCAAGTATCATTTGCAGGCTACTCAGGCTCCTTGATCAGCGTTACAGAGGGGTTGCTATTGGAGTTGGTCAATCGGAGATACTTGGAAGAATACATGTAGCGGCAATAAAGGTTTGATATTGTAAATTGCTGTACCAACGTCAAAATTTCCAGTCCTTTTGAGAATGATCCATTTTGTGCGCCATGACTTTGGACGTGCTGTAATGCTATTTGAGTCATTGAAAATTTACAGTCTGAACAAGCACTATTTAGCCTAGAGAGACATAGTACTAATATAATACCAAACTCATTACTCGGGTACAAAATTATGATTTTGATTGTTCTACAATATGTTGTCTATGTTTCACAAAGAGGATACTCCTTAAGTTGAATCAGAGCCTTTAGTACTTTCTTCAAACCTAATGCCATATAACTTTCATCATTATGAGAATTCATCATGTAGTGACAGTAATTCACAATGCATTGCTATGTTTGGACAGATAGGCCATGCTTTCTATCCCTGTTCCTTCACAGTATTGGATGCTCCCAACATGGAATTCCTTTTCGGGCTTGATATGCTGCGGAAACATCAGGTAATTGCATGACTAAGTGTTGGAATAAGTCATCGCATCTAACTCACATCCCATACTGACACGTTTTGTTATCCAACGCAGTGCATAATTGACCTAAAGGACAATGTCCTTAGAGTTGGAGGTGGTGAAGTGTCAGTGCCCTTCTTACATGGTTAGTAGCTTGCCTATTTCATGTTTTTGTTCTCTAGTTTTAGTTCTTTATGATTGCATAATGAAGTAGACTATTGAGTAAGTTTTGATATTATTATTAGTTTTTTTGCAATACTGAACATCCCTATATATTCTATATCATCTACTTCTACAATTTTGCAAGTCTCGTTTTTCCAATCCCTCTAATATGGTATCTTCAGAGAAAGACATCCCTTCACATATACGCGATGGAGAGAAATCGTCGAACCTAGCATCTTCTAGCCAAGGAGCAGCTGGAGTAAGCAAAATTTACTGCTTTGCATAAATCAGCCTTGGTTTTCCTGTAATCATATTAGAGGTACGGGAGTAATCATCCGTATATCCTTATTTACTCTATATCATCCAGGAATCGTCAAAGGCACGTGGGAAGACTCCTGATGTGCCACCGCCATCCTCTCCTGCAGGTTAGTTTACTGGTGCTCGTGTGTAGTCCCTTGACTTAGAGAACTGTGATCTTGTGATAACTTTTAGCCTATCGAATTGCTGATTAACTGCGACCAACTTTGATTTCCTTTGTAGGAGCTCCAGCTGTAATTCCTCCACAGGTGTTAATTTTTTCTTCACAATTGTGGTCTTCTATACATTTGTTTTCTTTTGAGAGTGCATGAATTAGATTGATCTTGACCATTTTAAGAACCCTTGTCAGGGAGGAGATTTTGAAGCGAAAGTCATAAAGCTCGTGGAACTTGGATTTGACCGGGCATCTGTAATACAAGCACTCCAGTTGTGCAACGGCAACGAGGATCAGGCAGCTGGGTACTTGTTTGGTGGTTAGAGTCTTTAGAGCAGACCTTCTGCTCAACATTTTCTCGATTTGAACATTTATACACACACACTGATCAAGGAGATGTGGCATCCTCCATTTGAGGAACTAAAAGTTTGTGTGTGGCAAATACAGGCTTGGTAGGGATGATTCGTATTCTGTCTTCAGTGAGAAAAAAACGATTTCTTTCTTTCATTATCAGATACAGAGATTGTAGACATTGAGTGCAAACACAATCGAAAAGATTGTTTTTGTACTCATTCTCATCCATTTCCTAAATTTTCAGTTATTGAGATTGAACAAAATCAATCTATTGCAAAGCAAGAATAACCCTACTTGCCTTTTAGCGCGTATGCCTAGTACTTCGTCCTGTGTTTGATAGTCTGCATTAGGTCCAACCAGGCCCGTGATAGGCAGTTTTCGACCGTTTGTTTGCACCCTGGGTTTGGCCGAGTAGGAACACTCGAGCCTGAGCGATGCAACTTGAGTCACGTGGGTGTCTGAGGTTGTACATGAGGAGCCATGCTTGAAACGTCGTGCTGCTTCCTAAAGTGCCGCCACCGTCGCCCTTCTCTCACCGCTCACTCGGAAAATGAAAATGAAGAAACCAAGCAAAATACAGAAGTCTCTACTCTCATATCGGAAGCGGTGAGCATCGGAGCGAAGATTTGGACGTCACACACCATCGATCACCAACCTCATCACCTCACATGTAGGCATTCGTCAATGGCGGTAAGCCCTCTGTCCCTGTTGGAATCGATTTATCATGGCCGCATTCGATTTACACATCACACACTAGGCATCCAATCTACCTCTCGGGCATCGATTTGGCACTCGATTTAGGCATACCCGATTAGGGATTTGAACGATTCGAATGGGATTGAGTACAATTTTCACTGTCAGATCCATCCCAACAAGCACTACAGCCACAACGAGCCTGCAGGCCCTTGGGGCGGCGGTAGCCTTTGTAATCGTCGACCTCCAATCACAGTGTACGGTCGCTTGGCTTAGGCACCCTAACCACCATCTTCATCGCTTCGGGATCGCCAGCGTCTTGAGGCTTGACCGGTTCGCCATTGGCATCGTCCACCATCTCCTCCTTCCTTCGCCAGTGGTGCTAACTCATGGCATGATGGACAACGGTTGTAGATCCGTCATGTGCGGTGCTGCGACCCCGACAACCACATGCTGGAACCATCAAAGCGAGGTGTTGGAACCGGCCAGGCGCGCTGCTACCGCGACCACATGCTTGAACCAGCAAGGCGCGAAGATGGAACCGGCAAGACATGGTGCTGGAACCACACCCCGTGATGCAGCGACCGTGCTCCGGCAACACTGCGACTGACTGTCGGGGTGCTCGGACAATCTACGGCGACGACCATGGTGGGAGTTAGAACCGGCTACCGTGGTAGCTGCATCCAGGGAGTGCCGAAGCTGCAACCACCCGCACGGGATGTTGGAACCGCTGTCAGACGGGCTAGAACTGGTGCCGGCGAATGTTGGAACCTTTGCTCGGAGATGCTGGAACCGGTGCCCGAAGAAGCTAGAACCGACACCCGACGATGCTGGAAACTGACGGCCACCAGTGTTGCAATTGGCGGAGATGCTGGTACCGTCTCCATCAGAAGCTGCAACCACATACGGGGATGCTGTGATGTCGGTTGACGAAGAGATGCGACGAGCCGGCTTCGTCGACGGTGGTGCGCGCCATGGGGGTTGGAGAGGAGCTACAACGAGACGAGCCGACCGTGCTGCGAGCCAACCGAGGGAGTGCGGACGCAAGATAAGTGAGGAAAGAGACGCGAGGAATAATACGACGTGGGAGAAGATAGATCAATCGGTTGATTAAGTAGACATGGCATGGCACCGCCAGGGATTTGAGCCGATCAACCGACGCCTACCACGACCCTTTTTCTTCTACAGAAATGCTGGTCAAGACTGGTTGTTCAACGGTGTATAAGAATAGACAACAAGCAACAAAAACAACACGAATGGACAAAATGAATCGCGTTTGCTCATCCCTGCTATTTTTCTATGTTACATCTATAATCAGATGTTTGGCACGCGACGCCACAGTTGTATTGCTCCTATTAACAAATGATCTATACACATATAAGGAACGTTATAAAGAGCAAACACCCTATATACACAACCTAGTTTCCAAGTTTCGGCACAGGTCGGGGGCCAACAAACCGCGTGCCCCAACCCTTGCGTGCCATAGGTCCTCTTCCGGTTTCGATGCCGTGCTTGCCGTTGGCAGTACTTCTAAATCGATGCTGCTCTTTAGCTTTCTTTCAAAAGAAAAAAACACAATGCATGCTTTTGGGATGATTATGAAGGGCATCATAAATATCATCTAGCTAGCTGGGGGACTTTATCTATGAAGAAAGCCTATGGAGGCCTGGGGATCACTGACCTCTCTGATATGAATTTATGTCTGCTAGCTTCTTGGGTCAGTAGATATAACAGAGATGAAGGGAAGATCTGGAAAAGTATCATAGATGCTAAGTACAACACCCAGTCCCCCAACATTTTTACTTGTCCCTCTCTAGGTGCCTCACCCTTTTGGAAGGGTGTTCTTTGGGCTGTCCAAGCTACTAAGTTTGGATATTCCTAGAGTATTGGTAATGACAAGAAAGTTAGATTTTGGGAGGATCATTGGTTTGGATCGGACCCACTAGCTACTCTCTATTGGGACTTATACAAACTTGTCAATGAACATGATTGCACCTTAGATATAGTGTGGGATGGCTCTAACCTCAAAATCACTTTTAGGAGATGTTTCTCCAACGAACTTCTTTCTCTTTGGTTTGAACTCTTGGAGATTGCTAATCCATTACTTTTTCTAAGACAGAAGACTCTTTAGTCTCGAACCTTAATTTCAGTGGGGTTTATTCTGTTAAATCTTTGTATAATATAGTTACATTTAGGGGTGTGTTGCCTAATAACACTCCTGCGGTGTGGAAAATTAAGATCCCTGCCAGGATTCATATTTTTCTTTGGTTGGTGGTCAATAACAAGATACTGACCAGAGACAACTTGGGTAAAAGGCAAAATGTCCCTGACACCACTTGCCCTTTTTGTTCGATTAATGAATCTTGCCATCATTTTTTTTTGGCTGTGACATTGCAGTTGAATTCTGGAAGAATATATCTAGTGTTACTAGATATAGAGGGACAACCAATATGTTATCCTTTGCAGACTGCTGGTCTAGAGGAAACAAAATGGATGCTATTAATATTTTGCATGCAGCCGGCCTTTGGGCCATCTGGAATACCAAGAATGATTTTGTATTTAATCGCGCCAAATGGACTAATATACAGGTACTCTAGCGCAAGGCCTCATACGCTGCTCGATGGGAACCACTGGCTGCAGACCCTGTTGAAAAACAAGTCCAGGACATGGTGCGGGAGCTGGAGATTCTGATCAAAGCACCGTTACCGTTGATGTGGCCAGATCCAGGCTGAGGAGCTGTGGCGGTTCTCCTGTTTTAGTGTTTAGGTTCTGTTTCTATCTTAGCAGAGGAGGTGGCTTAGTCTTTGCCTAGCTATATGCTTGATTTGAGACTGAGGCTGCTTCCCCTTGTAATAGCTAGGTAGCTAGTCGCGATCTTTTACTTTCCTGCTTCTTAGCTTGCTGGAGTCTGCTCTGGACCTGTAGTTTTCGATGTACTGCCGTGATTTCTTTGCTATGCAATGGAATCGGGGCTGGGCCCTCTTCTTCTAAAAAAACACAATGCAAACACTGCAAATAACTACTAACCACTTTATTCCTCTTCACTTGATTATTGTTCCACAGGCCTAATAAAGATGTAAATAACATATGCGTGTCTGTTTCTCTCTACAGTGGCTTCACTCCTAAGCTAACGGAAATCCTAACACTCATATGATTGATTCCTAAGCTAATCAAGCACCAACACTCGATCGACATAATTTTACCCGGTTGCTGCCCTTCATGCCGCCGTCTGGACAACGATGGGGCTCTTCACGAACTGGACCCCGTTGCTCCATATGAGCGCGCCAAACGCGTACTTCTTGGCCAGCTTTGCGTTCTTGGTCTCCAACTTGACCTCGAACGTCTTCTCCTCCCCCTTCTTCCCAAACTCCATCACGTCGGGGCTCACCGTCACGTGCACGCCAGCCGGCTGGCGCACCATCGCCTTGTACTTGCCCGGGGAGCCGACGTTCTTCACCGTGCGCTTCACCGTTGCGCCCGAGGCCGTGAGGTTGACCACGGTGATGGACGGGTAGTTGAGGTCCTCGATCTTGGGGGCCTTCTCGGGGCACTTGTACGGCTCGCCGTTGAACATGGACAGGACCGTGGCGTTGTACTTCAGCGCGCAGAGGAAGTCGAGGTAGTGGTCGGGGCCGAGGTCGTAGACGAGGCCGGGGTTCATGGAGCGGCTCGGCCACACGTGGCCGGCGCCGTAGGCAAAGGGCCCCGCCGGCGCCAAGGACGCGTTGAGGATGGACTCGCCCTTGTTGTCCACGTCGATCGCCGTCGTCATCATTGCCGACTTGATCGCGGAGGGGCTCCAGTCTGGGTGGAGGGCCTTGAGCAGCCCCACGAGGCCGGAGACGTGCGGGCACGACATGGACGTCCCCGACATGGACGTGAAGGCGACGCGGCGTTCGTCGAAGGCGAGCTCCGTGGGGGCCATGGCGCGGGTAAACGCGGCGATCACGCTCACCCCGGGCGCCGTGATGTCGGGCTTGAGAATCTCCGGGTTGACGGGGTTGGGTCCCTGCGACGAGAAAGCGGCCATGTACGGCGCTGGCTTCGTCTCCAGGATCGTCTCCGGCTTCTCAATGTAGCCCTCTGGTGACCTTTCCAAAAAACGGAGAAACAACGTCATGCATCCATCTAAATGTGCCAATTATTTAGAAGCAGTAATTAATACGTACTACATAGAATACGCCGTAGGCTTCATTCATGGTTTGGTTTGCTTACTTGGCGGATTTGAGGTAGTTGTATAGGGTGAGGCCGTCGCCGTGCCTGATGTGCGTGGCCGGGAGCAGGTGCGCGTCCGCGATAATCTCGTTGCCGGAGGCGGCGTCGTTGGCGAGCACCATGGCGGCGCCGCCGGCTTGGAGCACCGTCAGGCCCTTGGCCACACGCGCGCTCGTCCCACGCAGGCACACCACGATCTTCCCCTTCACCTTCGTCGGGTCCAGCGACCCCTGCAGGCAAATCTTGCTGCAATCGCACACACATTCATCATCATTATCATCATATCATGTAAAGGTCGCACATTACTACTTATACTTAGTCGTATACAGTAGTAGAAGATTAACAATATAGAGACATTGATACACGTACGCGTCATCTACCGCTCTGCCGGGCGCTGCGGCTTCGGCGGAATCGATCATGGGGTAAGACTCCTTGCCCTTGAGCGATGTCTCCGACATGCTCTGCCCCTGCATGCACCAAAACAATTTGATTAATTATCTTCCAGACATGAAAATAACAATAACTGTGAGATAGCCAGGGAAGAGGCGGGCCTTGATCTTTGTGCCGTTGAAGACGATGTAAGACGGGAACTCGCGGTCCATGGTGCTGGCACCGACGGTGAAGACCCAGGGCGCAAGGTTGGAGATGGAGCTCGGCTTGGGGCCCGAGTTTCCGGCGGAGCAGACGACGCTGATGCCGCGACGGACGGCGTGGAAGGACCCGATGGAGATGGCGTCGTCGAAGTAGTCGTAGGGCTCGCCGTCGTTGCCAAGGGAGACGGACAGGACGTGCACGCCGTCATGGATGGCAGCGTCGAAGGCGGCCAGGATGTCCGCCTCGAAGCAGGAGCTGCCATTCACGGGCTTGTAGCACACGCGGTACGCGGCCACGTGCGCCCGCGGGGAGCCGCCGGAGGCCGTGCCGTTGCCGAAGCCGAACACACTGGCGCCGTGCACCGCCGAGCCGCCGGCCGTGGACAGCGTGTGCGTGCCGTGCCCCTCGTTGTCCCGCGGCGTGTTGAACTCGGGAGCCTTGGTGTCGAGCCCTTCCGACCCGTACCCCTTGTTGAAATAGCGCGCCCCGATCAGCTTCCTGCATGCATGCGCGCCAAAATTGCAAACAGAAGTATAAAAATTGCTCTGTACAGCTCGATGAATAACTCTCAAGAATGTGCACTATCCTTTCGATCAATACATCATTGAGCATATACTACTCCGTTCTAGTTTATTGGTATTTTTTATTTTGTGCCAAAATTTAACCATAAATTTAATTTAAAAATATAACTCTGATTCCTATTTGAATATGATTTTTAATGAGATTATTTTTTATAACATGCATTAATATTTTGTTAATTAAATAGATAATCAAAATTTGGCATATAAAATACTAACATGACTAATAAATCAGGACGGAAGTAGTATTTTAAATTGTTTCTGAAAGTCTTACTCTAGTTATTTCCTTTATGCTCATTTGTGCAGGGAAACAAGACAAGAGTATACAGTGTACTTTGATGTTTTTTTTTTCTGTTAAAAGCATGCAACTATTTCTGTTCTTTCTTCTCTCGCTGACCATCACTTACAGGTGGGACTGGGAGACACTATATACCACTCAGACTCAGTGTAGTGTCACTGTCGTCCGGGATTAAAGGAATCCTCAAGGATAGACATGCATGCAGTCAAAGCATGCATATATATCCATCATTGCCACTTACTACCACTAGTAGATACCCTAGAGGCATCAGCTGGTGGTGGTCTTACTCTCCCACAGCTCATATCTGCATGATGGTGGTCTCAACTATAGTGCTACACTAGACAAAAGTATATCGACTTTTTGGATCAAGCGTTCGTGCACAGTATGCATTCCAAGTGTGGATCTGAAAATGACACAAACATTGCTCTAAACGAACATAGTTATGTGACTAATTAGCACGAGAGTGCATGCATGCATGCATTAATTAAGGATGTGGCTAGCTCTCAGTCGACCTAGAATTAATTAATCAAGTCTCAGTCAAATAATATAACATGTAAAAATAAAAAAGAACTAAAAAAATGTGCACAGATCTATCTGACGAATGTAGCGAGACTGTTAATTAAATGTATAATAACAAGAGTCAGCTAGTTCGTTAGCTTACGCGTTGCAGTGGAAGTTATCGTCTTGGCCTTTCTCGCACGTTCCTTTCCAGTGCTTGGGGACTGGTCCCAGCCCATGATCCCGAAAGCTCTCCGATTCTGGCCACACACCTTCACATCCATAGAGCACAAGAGCACGTATATATCAGCAACACCACTGAAATACAAATCAATTTGAACGGCAGATTCCAATCCAAAGTAGAGACAACTATTTCAGTACAACGGTTAAATAAAAGATCCTCAATTGGACGCCTGTTTGGACCGCAGAAATTCCATGAAAAATCTGCCGGCTCATTTTAACATGGACAAGGAAAAATTTCCAGATGGACACTTATTGGTTTGGAGTATGTATGTTGGATTATGGCCCATCCTTTGGCTGCATCAGTATTGTAAGCATGTCGAGAAAGTAAGTACTCTCTATAGGAATGTAGGGTAGGATAGCATCTAGCATGGTTGCATGTACAGATGGGAAGCCACTATGGAATCATTGGATGGTCCTATATACTCGATCTGTCAAAGACCAGCTATAAAGATGCAACCATTAGTGAATGGGAAAAAGTCAACAGCACTCTGACTGGTCTGCTGACCTCCTCTATAGCACTCCCTTCGTCCCATAATATAAGAAGCGTTTTTGACACTAGATTAGTGTAAAAGATGCTCTTATATTATTGGACAGAGAGAGTACTATATATTTCGTAATAATCAGTTGAAGGATGTGCAACCCTTAAAAAAAAGGTAATTCCAACTAGTAGTTCTAATTGTCTCAACGTGCATGCTTTCAAATCATCAAAATTGTTGTTCAATCAACAGATTTACTAGCTTGATCCACTATCGTCCGTCAGGTGTATGCATGTGAATCCTTACCATGCAACATGCATTAGTGCATAAGTGAGTTTTACATTTAATTGTTGCATGCACACAAACTTTTCATGTTGAGACTTCTTTAGCATATGCTCAAATTTCGTACGTAATTCAAATCGCAAGGACTGAATTAGTATTTTGCACAATATTTAGAAACTATATATATATATATATATATATATATATATATATATATATATATATATATCTAATTCTGCGGTAACATGTATCTACACAAAATATATTTTTTGGGCACTTTACTGATTTTGTGGCTTCCTGCTATATATACTGTCCAAAATATTTGTAGTCAGATTAAGTCAACCAGATTTGATTATATATAAATCCGATCATGCCAGTACCGGTGTCGATGTTGCCAATGACGACTCCCTCGCCGAACTTAGCCTTGCGCCAGGACGCTCCGCGCGGGACGCCTCCGGGCCCGGCGATGCCAAGAAACTGCCACGACCGCGTCGTGTGCAGCTGGTACCCCCTGTTCCGGAACACCGACACCACCTCCGGCAGACCTGCAGATTAGATCACGACCGGAAAGCAGTCAGTTAATCGGTCCGTGGCACCATATTTCAGGAGCAAACGTCGTCGATCCACCGCGGACGGCGGTCATGCAGGCGGTAGAGAGAGACTACTCACGGGCGATCTGGGCGGCTTGCTCGGCGTCGAGGTTGGCGGCGAAGCCGTTGATGTGCTTGGTGTACGAGTAGAAGATGGCCTCCTGCGCCTTCTCCTTGCTACATTGCGATGAGCGGAACAGAGAGAAAATCTACGTCAGCCATCTTCAATGCATGCATCTACAACTGATCATCGGCTCAAGAAACAGCGGCGAGCGTGGCTTGCGCTTGCTTACTCTCCGAGGACGGTGGCGAGGAGGTTGTAGTGTGAGTCGGCGGCCTTCCCCTCGACCGCCGCCAGGTCGACGGCTGGGAGGTCGTGCAGCCGCGACGCGTGCGCATGCTCGCCGAGGTACACGACGTAGGACCGCTTCTCGCCGGCGGCAGCGGCGGGGGCGGGCTGGACGAGGAGCAGCGCGCAGAGGATGAAGCAGGCGGCACCGCCGAAGGAAGCCATGGGTCTCATGCTGTTGGCCCTCGCGCCCGCGATGGATGGCCCCCCTCTCTCGCGATCGATCGATCGATCTCTTCGGGGATTTTGGTAGAGGGAGGGAGTGTATTTATATACGCGAGGTGGTTGCGGGCGGCGGGTTTAGTCCACGAGGGGGAGGACTCGATCTGTGGCTGTGCTGCTGCATGCGCCAGCGTAAACGCCGCGGGGACAGTTTAAATCCTTGGATCTCATCGGGGTTAGTTATCGGCCGGCGAGGTTCGAATGTATCAACGCCTCCAGGGGATATATCTCGTGGGAGGTCCATTTTGGACGTATATTCCGTAAATTTGGCATCTGTTTGACCAAAACAAATTTTCTTTGCACATAATGTTGCAATATATACGAGTAGTCCGTGTGTTTAAGTGAAAAAGAATACTACTACCTATGTACTAACTTTATAATAGTAGATCAGAGATAATTATTTTGGGACGAAGAGAGTAGCATACAAAAACCTACTACCAAGCCCCAGAGTCTCACGAACAAATCTGCAAAGAACACTAGGCACCGGGCAAGTGAAGAGGATGTGGGTCCCCGTCGCCGGGACACCACAAAGAGGGTCCAACCCATTCCCAGGGCCGTGTCTCTTGATCACCTCCATCCCAGATGGGAGGCGACCCCGCAACAATTGGCAAGCACATATTTTGATCTTCAAGGGCAAAGGTGCTTTTCAGAGCAGAGAGGTCCAGACAATAGACGGTCGTCGGCACAGGGAATGATATGTTGAGTCAACAGAAAAGACTCCTGAAGGGGCCTGACACCAGGATACGGTGTCCGGATAATCCACGGGCACCATTTGGGGGGTGCGCATCACACAAGTAGCCCACTCAACGGCCTCCACCGGCCTAAATGTTTGTCGGAACAGGATGTTCCTATGACAATTGTGGGCAGCCGTGGAGGCCAACACCATTAGATCCAAACATATGGCAATTTTTTTTTGAAAACTCCATACATAACGAGGCTCTGTCCACCCATGGGCTAGGCTAGAATAAGGCCCCCTCACTATTTCCATTGGAGACGGACAACCCTAGGCGGATCTCATGCTTGATCCGTTGGATGGACCTCCAAATCTGGGATCCCTTCCTTACACGCAGGGGCTAAGTAGTGGCTGACCCTGCAAGTACTTTGCTTGAACAAGCTACAACTGTTGGGGAACGCGGTAATTTCAAAAAATTTCCTACGGTCATGCAAGATCTATCTATGTGATTCATAGCAACGAGAGGGGAGACTGTGTCCACGTACCCTCGTAGACCAAAAGCGGAAGCGTTAGTTAACGCGGTTGGTGTAGTCGAACGTCTTCGTGATCCAACCGATCAAGCACCGAACGTACGGCACCTTCGCGTTCAGCACACGTTCAGCTCGATGACGTCCCTCGTACTGTTGATCCAGTTGAGGCCGAGGGAGAGTTTCGTCAGCACGACGGCGTGGCGACGGTGATGATGAAGTTGCCGGCGCAGGGATTCACCTAAGCACTACGACGATATGACCGAGGTGTGTAACTATGGAGGGGGACACCGCACACGGCTAAAGATCAACTTGTGTGTCTATGGGGTGTCCCTTGGCCACGTATATAAAGGAGGGGGAGGAGGAGGCCGACCAAGAGGGGAGGCGCACCATGGGGGGAGTCCTACTAGGACTCCAAACCTAGTAGGATTCGCCCCCCCCCCCCCTTTCCTATTCCAAGTTGGAGAAGGGGGAAGGAGGAGGAGGAGAGAAGGAAGGAGGGGGGCGCCGCCCCCTCCCCTTGTCCAATTGGGATTGGGGTAAGGGGGGCGCGTGTCACCTCCTGGCCAGCCCTCTCTCTTCTCCACTAAGGCCCATGAGGCCCAATAACTTCCCGGAGGGGGTTTCGGTAACCTCCGGTACTCCGAAACTTATCCGAATCGACCCGAACCATTTCGGTGTCCGAATGTAGCCTTCCAATATATGAATCTTTATGTCTCGACCATCTCGAGACTCCTCGTCATGTCCGTGATCTCATCCGGGACTCCGAACAAACTTCAGTCATCAAAACACATAACTCTTAATACAAATCGTCATCGAACGTTAAGCATGCGGACCCTACGGGTTTGGGAACTACGTAGACATGACCGAGACATATCTCCGGTCAATAACCAATAGCGGAACCTGGATGCTCATATTAGCTCCTACATATTCTACGAAGATCTTTATCGGTCAAACCGCATAACAACATACGTTGTTCCCTTTGTCATCGGTATGTTACTTGCCCGAGATTCGATCGTCGGTATCATCATACCTAGTTCAATCTCGTTACCGGCAAGTCTCTTTACTCGTTCCGTAATACTTGATCCCGCAACTAACTCATTAGGCACAATGCTTGCAAGGCTTATAGTGATGAGCATTACCGAGAGGGCTGTTTGAATAAATCCGAGGTACGCAGTAGATCCACCGAGGAACAAGCAATCACAGACAATTACGACACCGAGATTTGTTAACGAGGTTCGGCGAACTTGCCTACTCCCCGGGGCAATGACTATGGGTGCTCCTCCCCGAGATACCGCAACACCGGCCACCCGGGCGCCGGCACAAGCCGCCGGCACCCCCTTGCGAGCCTATTGCTATCTAGTCGTCATGGGTTACAACGTGGGGTGCCTCCTCGTATATAAGAGGCCAAGGGTACAACGTGTCCGACTCCGACACTACACGTATCCTACCCACACTACAACACAAAGTCCACGCGTAACCCTACTAGTACAAAATATTCGACACAAACACAACAAACTCCACCTTGGCGAATATTCTCCACCACCTTGAATTTGTCCATGCGTCAAACTTCCATGTACTCCGGACTTGTGTTGTCTTCTTCGTAGCTTACTGAGAGCTACTCGACGAGTCTGCCCCAGACCCGCCGCCGCCGTGAGACCCCGCTGCTACTCCCGCAACTCCAGTCTCCGTGACTCCACCTGCAATACTGCTCCCTTGCAACTTGTAAAGATGCGAAGCCGTCCTCCCTCCAATCATCACGGTCACCTCATCTTCCATGATTCTCATGGTCTTCCTATCCCGATCACAACGGAATACCATACCACCATCATGAAGAACTCCAAGCGAAATTAGATTCCTTCTTAGCCCCGGCACATGCCTGACTCCCCGAAGCATCCGCTCAACTCCGTCAAACATCTTGATTTTGATGTCACCTACTCCAGCAACACGATAACCTGTGTCATCGCCCACATAGGCTAAACCAAACTCACCAGACTTGTATGAAGAGAACCACTCCCTGTTGGGTGTCGCATGAAAAGAGCAAGCTGAATCCAACATCCACGCTTCACTTTTGGTTGACCGACTGTCTGATACTATGAGAACATCACTACTGCTGTCTGAGTCATCACCATGAGTTGCCTTATTAGCACTTGCCCCACCATTGAGTTCTGGACAGTCCTTTCTCATATGTCCCCACTGCTTACACTTGTGACACTGTATATTCTTTTTCTTTTTCTTGTTCTTCCCAGCCTCATATCCCTTCCGCCACTGCTCACCCTTGACTAGCAAACCTTCACCATGAGAGACTTCCACCGCGTTCTTCTTTCTCATATCATAAGATAGCAATGCCGCAGTAATATCCTCATTCTTGACGGTCTCCTTGCCGTGCGTCAAAGTAGTGATCAAATGGTCATAGGATGATGGCAATGAACAAAGAAGCAGAATTGCCCTATCCTCGTCGTCAACCGTCGCACCCAAGTGTGCTAGATCCGTCACGACTTGATTAAAGGCGTTCATATACTCCACAAGATCTGACCCCTCCTGCATCCTCATCCCATACAACTTTTGCTTCAGATACACCTTGGTCGTCACAGTCTTGGACATAAACTGACTTTCCAGCTTCTCCCAGATCTTCTTCGGCGAATTCTCATCCATCACATGATAAATAACCTGGTCCAACAGACACAACCGTATAGTCCCGGCTGCTTTCAACTATAACTCCTCCCAGTCATCCGCCTCCATCTTAGCTAGCTTGGCTTCCTTCAACAACGCCTTCAAGCATCCCTGTTGTGCCAACAAATCTTTCACCCTTGTCTGCCATAACCCAAAGCTTCCAGTTCCGTTGAACTTCTCCACCTCAAACCTAGTACCCGATGGCGCCATGATTCTTTGTATGACTGACCCTGCGAAAAATAATCGAGCAGTCTTCGCGTGATCCCCAAGTGCACGAACAGAACCTTCATGTACTACTAGTGATTCAACTAGCTGGTCTTCACGTGACGGCTCTTCCCTTGGCTCAACTTTGATGTCGTCATTGTCTGTGATTGCTTGGTCCTCGGATGATCGACGGTATACCTCGGATTTATTCTAACAAGGGCCTAGAGATACCTCTCCGAAACACGGAGTGACAAATCCTAATCTCGATCGATGCCAACCCAACAAACACCTTCGGAGACACCTGTAGAGTATCTTTATAATCACCCATTTACATTGTGACGTTTGATAGCACACAAAGTGTTCCTCCGGTATTCAGGAGTTGCATAATCTCATAGTCTGAGGAACTTGTATAAGTCATGAAGAAAGCAGTAGCAATGAAACTATAACGATCATAATGCTAAGCTAACAGATGGGTCATGTCCATCACATCATTCTCCTAATGATGTCATCCCATTCATCAAATGACAACACATGTTTATGGTTAGGAAACATAACCGGCTTTGATTAACGAGCTAGTCAAGTAGAGGCATACTAGGGACAATATGTTTTGTCTATGTATTCACACATGTACTAAGTTTCCGGTTAATACAATTCTAGCATGAATAATAAACATTTATCATGAAATAAGGAAATAAATAATAACTTTATTATTGCCTCTAGGGCATATTTCCTTCAGTCCCCCACTTGCACTAGAGTCAATAATCTAGATTATATAGTAATGATTCTAACACCCATGGAGCTTTGGTGCTAATCAAGTTTTGCTCGTGGAAGAGGCTTAGTCAATGGGTCTGCAACATTCAGGTCCGTATGTATCTTGCAAATCTCTATGTCCCCCTCCGACACTTGATGATGGATGGAATTGAAGCGTCTCTTGATGTGCTTGGTTCTCTTGTGAAATCTAGATTCCTTTGCCAAGGCAATTGCACCAGTATTGTCACAAAAGATCTTCATTGGACTCGATGCACTAGGTATAACACCTAGATAGGATATGAACTCCTTAATTTGCTGCTTCCAAAGAAGCAATGTACTCCGCTTCACACGTAGATCCCACCACGACGCTCTACTTGGAACTGCACCAACTGACAGCTCCTCCGTTCAATAAAAATACGTATCCGGTTTGCGACTTAGAGTCATTCGGATCAGTGTCAAAGCTTGCATCAACGTAACCGTTTACGATGAGCTCTTTTTCACCTCCATAAAAGAGAAACATATCCTTAGTTCTTTTCAGGTATTTCAGGATGTTCTTGACCGCTGTCTAGTGCTCCACTCCGGGATTACTTTTGGTAACTCCCTGCTATACTTATAGCAAGGCACACATTAGGTCTGGTACACAACATTGCATACATGATAGAACCTATGGCTGAAGCATAGGGAATGACTTTCATTTTCTCTCTATCTTCTGCAGTGGTCGGGCATTGAGTCTGACTCAACTTCACACCTTGTAACACAGGCAAGAACCCTTTCTTTGACTGATCCATTTTGAACTTTTTCAAAAATTTATCAAGGTATGTGCTTTGTGAAAGTCCAATTAAGCGTCTTGATCTATCTATATAGATCTTTATGCCTAATATGTAAGCAGCTTCTCCGAGGTATTTCATAAAAAAACTCTTATACAGGTATCCCTTTATGCTACCCAGAAATTCTATATAGAGACGCCCCCGGGTCATTATTCGAATCCTATGGACAACCTTGTTGCGTCCGCTGCACGGTTAGAGGCCATCCCAGTCGAAGGGGATTCTCCGCAAGCGATAGAGACGTGCCGGGTTAAGGAGCTTCTCCGGACTGCGCTGATTCAGCAGGAAGCATATTCGTACAACCGTGATCGGATCCACTCTACACCCCGTCCAAGCCGGAGTTATAGAAGGCACTTGAATGAACCCGCCGTATCGAGCAATGCGCGAGGCCGTGAAGCAGCCCGTGGCGATAGCCCGACAGGCGGTGTCCGCGATGCGCAGGATGTGGTGGACCGGGCCCGAGCACAAAGGGAGGCCGAGCTAGCAGCCCAGGACAATGCGGGTCAACTTACGCCGGTTCGTTCTACCACCTTCGCCGGACTAGGAGTCACATCCGCTTTGGGAGTGCCTTGCTTGATCCCTGCTTTACGTAATGTGCGCCTGCCCAAAGATTTCAAGGGTCCACGCAAGGTGCCGAATTACACCACTGATTTATCCCCTGAAGCATGGGTAGAGAGTTATGAGATGCCCATGGAAATGCTGGACGTGGATGAGGCCGCATGTGCAAAATACTTCACCATGATGCTTGAGGGCACGGCTCGTACTTGGTTAAAGAGCCTACCACCCAATTCTATCAGCTCATGGGCCCAGTTGCGGGCCCGGTTTATACAGAATTTTAAGGATACATGTAAGCAGCCCAAGTCCATTGTAGACCTGGCGGCTTGTGTCCAGGAGGAAGGAGAATCAACGACCCGTTGGGTGCGCCGCGTTTCGGAAATTTTGCACTCGTCTGACAGGATTAATGCTGACTCTGCGATCCTAACTCTGGAAGGCAACTGCCGGTTTGAGCCTCTAAAATTGAAGTTGGGACGCATGAAGCGGTTCTGTAATGACATGGGAACTCTCATGGCCGCTTTAGTGAAGTATGCCGATTCGGACAGTACCAAGGATCCCGAGCCTGATGATGATGAAGCAGGGAAGGGAAAGAAGAATAGCAACTCCAAACAGCAGCAGTACAAACTAGCGGGTCATGGAAACGGAGGCAAGCGCAAGGCGGATGGCAGCATGGACTTTGTGGCCAACACTAATGCACAGGACAGGGGGCAGCGGCGCAGAGGTAAAGCGGCAAATCGTAATGGGGCTCCCAATCCTAACGCAAGCCGTTTGAACTATTTGCTGAATCAGCCTTGCCCGAAGCACGGGACGAAGGAGGCGCCGGCTAACCATCTTTGGAAAGATTGTTATATCATGCAGGAGTTCAAAAACTCTAATGCTTTCCGGTATGATCACGGATCAGGTGGCGGTTCAGGATCCGGTTTCCACGGGCCGGATCACGATGGAGCTTCCGGTTCAGGTCGCAATCAGGGCGGTAATAATCACCAGAATAATCAGAACAGCCAGCAGCAGCAGCAGCAGTCGGGTTATCAGAGCCAGCCAAAACAGTTGAACAATGGGCAATATCATGTTTTCACAACTAGTTTGGATAAACGCGACCGAAAACTCCACAGGCGAGCGGTGAATTCTGTTGAACCGGCCTTACCACGTTACTTGCGCTGGTCGGAGCAGCCTATCGTGTGGAGCAGAGAGGATCACCTGCCCCGGGTTGATAATCCGGGCCAGCTAGCATTAGTGGTAGACCCTCAGGTGGGGGGTTATAAATTCACCAAGGTACTCATGGATGGAGGAAGCAGTATTAACATATTGTACTATGAGACATTCCGCCGCATGGGTTTAACAGACAAAGATCTCAGACCGTCGAATACGGTGTTCCATGGTGTGGTGCCTGGCAAATCTGCATATCCTGTTGGTAAGATAGCCCTGGATGTGGCTTTTGGGGACGAGCACGACTCCCGGTCGGAAAAACTAACATTTGAGGTGGTGAAGATCCGGAGCCCGTATCACGCCTTGTTTGGCCGGCCGGCTTACGCCAAGTTCATGGCGCGGCCTTGTTATATCTACTTGCAGCTCAAGATGCCGGGTTACAAGGGGACCATAACGGTTCATGGGAGCCGTAGGGTCGCTTTGGAATGTGAGGAAGGTGATGCAGCTTATGCAGAGTCAGTCTGTGCCACGGAGGAGTTGAAGTATTATAAGGACAATGTTGATCCGGCGGATATGACCCCTTTAAAGAAGCCAACTACAGAGCATGATTCAGATCTGAAGTTCAAATCGGCAGCTGAGACCAAGCTTGTTGACTTCGTGCCCGGCGATTCGTCCAAGCAGTTCACTATCAGTGCCAACCTGGATCCCAAATAGGAAAGCGCGCTCATCGAGTTCATCCGTGAGAATCGGGACATTTTTGCATGGAAGCCGTCTGACATGCCAGGTGTACCGAGGGAACTCACTGAGCACACTCTTAATGTGGATCCTAAGTATAAACCGGTGAAACAGTTCCTCCGCCGGTTTAACGAAGAAAGACGCAAAGCCATCGGAGAGGAAGTGGCCAGGCTTTTAGCGGCTGGTTTTATTATTGAGGTGTTCCATCCAGAGTGGCTTGCTAATCTGGTGCTGGTTCTTAAGAAAAACGGCACTTGGCGTATGTGTGTGGATTACACAGATCTTAACAAAGCCTGTCCGGCAGATCCTTTTGCCCTCCCCCGTATTGACCAGATCATTGATGCCACGGCGGGTTGTGAGCGTTTGAGTTTTTTGGATGCATACTCTGGATATCATCAGATCAAGATGGCGGTTAAGGACCAGGAGAAAACAGCATTTATTACTCCCTTTAGAGCCTTCTGCTATGTATCTATGCCCTTCGGGCTCAAGAGTGCCCAAGCCACCTATCAACGGTGTATACAGAATTGCCTGCATAAACAGATCGGCCGCAATGTGCACGCCTATGTGGATGATATTGTAGTGAAGTCAAGACAGAAGGAGACGCTGGTGGATGATTTGAAGGAGACCTTTGACAAGTTGCGAGTTTACAAGATGATGCTTAATCCGGCCAAGTGTGTCTTTGGTGTTCCAGCAGGCAAGTTACTGGGTTTCCTGGTGTCTAACAGAGGAATCGAGGCTAACCCGGAGAAGATTACGGCTATTACCCCCCTAGCTAAACCAAAATGTATCAACGATGTTCAGCGTTTGGCGGGCCGGATCGCTGCACTAAGCCGGTTTATCAGCCGCCTCGGAGAGAAGGCCATTCCTTTGTACCAAATGCTGAGGAAGACAGACCATTTCATTTGGAGTCCGGCTGCTGATGAAGCGTTTGAGGACCTGAAGCGGCAGTTAGCCAATCCGCCTGTTCTTGCAGCTCTGGTCGACAAGGAGCTACTATTATTATATGTAGCGGCCAATGCTCGGGCAGTTAGCGTGGCTATTGTGGTGGAACGCAAAGAGGCAGGCAAGGAATATCCGGTTCAGCGGCCGGTTTATTATATCAGCGAGGTGCTTATTGAATCCAAGCAAAGGTATCCGCATTGGCAGAAGCTGGTCTATGGTGTTTTTATGGCCAGTCGGAAGTTGAAGCAGTATTTTCAAGGGCACCCCATCACAGTGGTCAGTTCAGCTCCCTTGGGTGATATTATACAGAACCGGGAGGCGACTGGCCGGATTGCCAAGTGGGCTATAGAGCTTGGGCCACACGGACTGAAGTACGTGCCTCGGACGGCAGTGAAGTCTCAAGCACTTGTTGATTTCATCAATGACTGGACGGAGTTACAAGCACCAGAGGAGAAGCCGGATCACACATATTGGACTATTCATTTTGACGGATCCAGGCAATTGGAAGGCTCGGGGGCTGGAGTTGTATTAACTTCCCCACGAGGTGATAAGTTTTGTTATGTTCTCCGCTTAATGTTCCCTTGTACTAATAATGCAGCTGAGTACGAAGCCTTGCTCCATGGTCTCCGGATGGCTAAAGAGATGAATTTAAGCCAGGTTAAGTGCTTTGGTGACTCGGACCTAGTGGCTCAATAGGTGTCTGGCACTTGGGATTCTAAGGACCCGCTCATGGCTGCATATCGTCGGGAAGTGGATAATATTGCAGGTTGTTTCAAGGGTTATCAAGTGGATCATGTGGACCGTCGGAAGAATGAAGCGGCAGATGCTTTAAGCCGGTTGGGCTCTCAGCGTAAACCGGTCCCGCCTAACGTCTTTTTTGGACGTGTTGCACAACCCGTCAGTCAAGCTCCCAGGTGAGGCGGATTTGGCTATTCCTGATCCGGAGGCTCAATTGGTGGCAACTCTGCATGTTATTCCGGATTGGACAGTTCCTTACCTTGCGTACATGAACCGGGGGGAGTTACCAGGGGATGAGATTCTAGCCAGGCAGATAGTCCGGCGATCCAAGTCTATGACGATTGTCAATGGTGAATTAGATCATTGCAGTGTATCAGGGGCGTTTCAACGCTGTGTTTCTCCTGAGGAAGGCTGTGAAATCTTAAGAGAAATCCATGAAGGGGATTGTGGGCACCACGCCGGTTCAAAGTCTCTGGTGGCAAAGGCGTTTCGTCACGGGTTCTACTGGTTGACAGCGCATGCTGACGCGGAGGACTTGGTTAAACGGTGTGATGGGTGTCAGAAATTTTCAAGGCGTGCTCATGTGCCGGCTCAAGAATTGAGGATGATCCCAATAACATGGCCGTTTGCAACTTGGGGGCTGGATATGGTTGGACCTTTTAAAAGATCCAAGGATAAGAAAACCCACCTTTTGGTGGCAGTTGACAAATTTACCAAGTGGGTTGAAGCGGAGCCTGTCAGCAAGTGTGATGCAGCAACAGCGGTGCAGTTCATCAAGAAGGTGATTTTCCGGTTTGGTTTTCCACACAGTATCATTACTGACAATGGTAGCAATTTATCCAAGGGCGCTATGAAGGAGTTCTATGAACATGAACACATCCGACTTGACGTGTCGTCAGTGGCACACCCCCAGTCCAATGGACATGCAGAACGAGCTAATCAGGAAATCTTGCGAGGCATCAAACCCCGGCTTATGGTCCCATTGCAAAGAACACCAGGATGTTGGGTTGAAGAGCTACCATCTGTGTTATGGAGTATCAATACTACGCCAAACCGGTCCACAGGATACACGCCATTTTTCATGGTCTATGGAGCAGAGGCAGTTCTCCCTAGTGATATCCGGCACGATTCGCCTCGTGTGGCAGCTTATGTTAAAGCAGACTATGAGACAGCACGGCAAGACGCTTTGGACCTATTGGACGAGGAGCGTGATATAGCGGCTGCCCGTTCGGCGATTTACCAGCAAGATCTTCGTCGCTATCATAGTCGCCGGGTTAGAACCAGAACTTTTCAAGAAGGAGATTTGGTGCTTCGACTCGTCCAAGATCAAACGGATATGCACAAGTTATCCCCACCTTGGGAGGGACCTTTCGTGGTCAGCAAGAATTTGCACAACGGGTCGTACTATCTCATTGATATTCGAGGGCATAAAGACTCACGTACATCAGAGGAGGAGACCAACAGGCCGTGGAATATAGCTCATCTTCGGCCTTACTATACTTGAGCCATCGGCTCTATCTATGTACATATCATGACAATGTATATATTATCTTTGATATATCAAACCGGAGCCTCAGCTAAAGCGGGGTCTCTATCTTTCTCATCATGCGAGGTTACACGTAGTGGTTCTGTTTAAAGCGCCCTCCGGTTTACCCCTTGACATTTGTTTTTTATATATCACTGGGGGCCTTGGTCGTGTCCGAACCAACGCGACACCCTTTGATAGGCGACAGCCACCAGATCATTTGGGGACATGGTCAAGTCTGAACCAGTCACGCCTCTTGGTCGGCCTAAGGCCACAAAATCACTTGGGGGCATGGTCGAACCCGAACCATTTCCACGCCTCTTGATCTGGCATATATGCCACGAATCATTTGGGGACCTGGCTGACTTGAATCATTGTCACTCCTATTGGGGGCCTTGATCCTGTCCGACCATGGTAATACCATCTGATCAGCTCAGTATAGCATATTTTTGCAAATGGTTTTTATCATTACCTTTTCTTCCATGTTATTTTCATGGTTTGTTTATTCTTTGCTTTTGTCGGATTTCTTTTATGTCGACAAACACCTTTTTTCCGATTCAGCCGATGGATTTGATTCCCCTTTAATCCGGAGGAGTATGCCCGGTTTACCTTTTTCCTGTTAACATCATGGAGTAACAAGGGGGCTCGTATTGATTCAATACGGTTTATACGGGAGCTATTTTCTCCCACCTTTTTTTTCTTTGACGGTAATGGTTTATAAAACCGCCGCTTCAGGCTTGGCTAAGCCAGCTTCATACCCAAACATGGCAGGTATTTATGTATCATATATTTGTTATATTACTGATACACATATCAGGATCATAAACCGGCTGGCGGTATAACCGCCACCGAAGTTTAATTTTTTGTGATTGCAGGAAATATGAATTGGAGTTCTTCAAACAAAAGCTTCAGTACTTATGCACGAAGGCATATTCCAGTTAGAAGCATTAACTATCCTATTACAGGGCAGCATGGTACCTAAATAAGATCATTGTTCTTTTCGGAAGATGTCACAAACAGCTTTCCAAACCAGTTTCTGGTTCAAGCCTGCTCCTCATCCTCCGCCGCTTCAGCTTCCTCGTCTCTACCCGTTGGCTGGAAATCAACAGTGGTCCAGTCGATTCCCATTAAAGCTTGGAAAACAGCCTCTTCATGGATCAGGGAAGACGGTTCAATATCAGGGGCATAAGTGTGCTTACGGATTGGAGGGATCAGATTCTCCGCTTCAACAGTTGGGGCAGGCACTCGCTTGTTTTGCTCGTTATATTGCGCTTGATAATGCGTCAAATCTGCCTCTTCAGCTAGTTGGCAAGCTAGAGGGCGCACTGCATGGTTTATTGCCCTTATATCCTCTTCGTTGAATTCAGAGCCATCTTCTTTCAGGCTGGGATAGCCTTGAGCTGCTTCTGCAGGATCAAAATCTGGCACCCATGCCTTTGCCCGGATTAAGGCATTGATGGCTCCGGTTCGGGCAGCGGATTTTTTCAGCTCCTCAATCCGGGCTGGAAGCATTGACAACTTGCTAAGAGTGTCCTGGATTAACGAGGGTGCCGGGTTGTTGTGAGAAGCTGTGGTGATGATCCGTTGGGCTCCGGTATACAATTGTTCCACCAAGGTGTAGGCAGCTTTCAATTTCTTCCGCACATCATTTCCTAAGTGCCCAATACGTGTGCCTACAACAATATTGGAATGGTCTCAAACCGGGTTTACGCTACAGCAGGTTTAAATTATCACAGAAGTTACAAGGAGCTTACCAAAGATTGCAGCAGTCATGGAGTGTATTTGCCGCTGTACGGCCGTCAGTTCATCCACCACCGGTTTAAGGGCAGCTTCAGCGTTTTCCGCTCTTTTGGTTAAACCGGCCTTCTCAGTGGCCTAGTCAGCCCGCTCTTTCTCGAAGCCTTCTGTCAGCCGTTCAGCAGTGCTCAAAGCGCTGGTTAATTCTTGTTTTGCCTTATCTGTTTCAGCCTACTGGGTTTTCAAGGCCTCCTGCAAATCGGCAACTTGGTCCTCCTTGATTTTCACCTCAGCCTGCACACAGACAGCGTTTAAGCTTTGCACAGGCGATCCAAGGAATTGAAGTATCAACCACATAACAAAGTTATATGCCTGACACTTGGGGGCTAATGCACCTTCAATTTTTATATATTACTCGATTACAAAGTCCCAAGCTCAATAAAAGTATTCAACTTGGCACTTGGGGGCTAATGGCTATTTGATCAAGTTGTGTTCTAAGGACAGTTCTCTATTGGAGCCCCGGTTTACTTATGCTAAGTTAGACCGGTTCTTGCGGGCTATACCGATCGGTTTCAAGAATGTTCAGGATCAAGTCCCGGTTTGACCAACATTACAAACCGGCCCTTGGGGGCTAGAAGGATGGAGGTAATGGCAGCAAGGAAAGAGGTAAGTTACCTCAAATTTATCCCTCATCATTTTGACTAGGCCAGCTTCACAGTCACGACTAGTGTAAAGCCGGTTTAAATAGCCGGAGTGAAGGTCTTGGGCACTCAGGGCAGCATATGTCTCTAGTTCAACATCCCATTTTTCCTTGTTCAAAGCGGAAAAATCCTCTTTGGTGGTATGCTTGGTAAGGGTGACAGGATTCCCGGGTTCAGAGCGGCCCACACCGGTAATCACAACATCATCATCTTTGGACTCGCCAGTTTGTGTTGGTGCGGCCGTTTGGTCAGCAGGAGTGTGGGATTTCTCAATCTGGATGGAGCTGGCAGGCGGATCGGCAGAGGCTGGAATATTAACAAGCCCTTCTTCGGGAATAACGTCGTCTTGCAAAGGAGGATCATTGGGGATATCTTCAGAAGTAAACATTTCATGATCCGGCGCTTGGTCATGTTCTGGGGCCACATCTTCTTCAGCCGCTTTATCCAGGCGGGCCTTCTTGCTTGGTTTCGGTTTAGCCCTGAAAGAAAAACAAAAAGTCAAGGAAAAGCATAAGCCATTATGTGGTATACTGGAAACAATTGTTCAGTTTAACTTACCCAGCAACTGTTTTCAAAGGTGGTAGCTGAGTGGCTGACGATTCACCAGACGATGAATGAGAAATGACCTGATAATCGGAGTCGGATGGATTAAGAGGTTGACGGAAGAAACCCGCTTTACGATTTAAATCAATAAAAAGGTCGGAGACCTCGGAGCGGCCTTTTCAAACCGGACTGTTTGGTAAACCAGCAGAGGTAACTACCTGACCACTGTGCCGGGTTGTGCGGCGAGCTTCGTGTTGCTGGGTCTTCATAAGAAATTGGGAATCCAGATAAGCAAGAGGATGAGAAAATTTAACTTTCCGGTTTGCCCGGCGAAATTTTGGCAAAGGCAAGATTTCTGAATCGGAAGAGAGAATGGTTACCTCAACGAAACCCGCATTGCTGGCTTCAGCGTCATCCTGACAAGCATCATCATCAATAAGGCGTGTAAAAAGCAAGCCAAGTGAATCAAGTTCTACCTCAAGATCCAGATTACCCACATCATCATCAATGGCTGGGTCAGATGAAGCGGTGGTTTTTCTCTTATGAGCTGGTTTCTTGATAACCTTGGTCTTGGGCCGGGTTGGCCATCCTGCCTTCTCCGTTTTGTCTTGAGGAAGTTTCTTGCTCCAAAACGGATTATCGCCCTGGATTAGCAGTAATTAAATGTCAAACATATAAAGCAGTAACCGGTTCAACAATAGAGCAATTAAAATATTACCGCTGGCGGTTTGTTGGTGGTGCAGTAAGGAGGCAGACCGGTTTGAGCACAGAGGTGCTCCGGTTCATTCAGCATCTTTTTCACAGATTCTGTGACTTCGTCATCAGGGAGTTGGATTTTAGTGTGTCGGAGTGGGTCATCGACACTATCAGTATACTTGCACATCAAATCGGAGCGCCGGCTTAGAGGCAGTATGCTCCATGATATCCAACAACGTGCAAGATCTATTCCCGTTAAGCCGTTGGTCATAAAAGCTCGAAGCTTGGATAGTTGCGGAGCGTATTTAATTCTTTCCTTGGCGCTTAGTCTTTGTGGAAAAGGGTGCGTGTTGCTGAGCCGTTCCGGACGGAAACCAGGCAAGGGATTTTCATTGTCAGGGGAGGTATCCTTGCAATAAAACCAAGTTGCATTCCACTCCTTGGGGTGAGTATGGAGTTTGACGTGGGGATAAGTGATTTCCTTCCTCTTCTGAATGGCCATACCGCCCAATTCAGTGTTGGGGCCATCGGTGAATTCAGTGCGACGGTTTAAATGAAAGAGATCTCTAAACAATTCGACTGAAGGCTCCTCTTGAAAGTATACCTAAGAAAGCACTTGAAAGTGGCATAGATTGGTAACAGAGTTGGGGCCAATATCCTGTGGACGGAGCTGAAAATTGGCTAATACATCTCGGTAAAATTTAGAGCCGGGCGGTTTGAAGCCCCGGGCCAAGTGATCTGCGAAGACCACAACTTCTCCTTCCTGGGGGGTAGGTGGACATTCATTTCCAGGAACCCTCCAGTGGATCGTATCTTTACTGTCTAAAGCGCCGATCAAGACTAGATCGTCCAACTGTGATTCCGTGATGTGAGAAGGAACCCAATTGCACTCATACACTTGTTTGGCCATGGCGAGATCTACAAGAAATAGATGATCCGGTTCAAGAACACGCTGGGTAAAAGAAGGTGTTGATCTAAACTACGATGAACCGGTCTTCCACAATGCGGCATCATGTGGATTCTGGCGGTTCAACCAGGGGACTAATGGTATACACCGGTTTAGTAACTTTTTTCTATGATAAGTTAAACCGCCTGACCCAAGCATCGGAAGAAATTGAAGCTATGGACAACTAGGTATACAGAAACAGGTTTCACAAAGATCTTATTTCAGCCACGGATCTACAGCGAGCTCACAAAAAACAGAAAATATTCCGAAGAGTGAGGCGGAATGGAAGTGAACCATTGAGCGGGTATGTGCGTGAGATCTATGGGCTTAGATAAGAAATAACAGGCGTATGCTTAAAGATTACTACTGAACACAGCGGGAGTTTACAGATTCATCCAAGAATCGGAATACAAGTATGAGCAAGTGACGAACACAACACGAACATGGAACCCTAAGAACAGATCTAGGTCAAGAAGAGGAGAAAGCTTACTGAGAACGGAGAAGATGCGGAACGATACCGCAGTGCTCTGGTGCGCTCAGGTTGATGCAGCGGCCCAAAACGAAGCAGAGGTTGATGGTGGCGGCGGAGCTCCAAGGCTGGCGACGCGAGGAAGACGAAGAAGAAGAGATGAGGGGAAAAGAAAGGAGATGACCATTCGGTCTTATTTATAAGGCAACAGAGTTAGGTCAAGCGCGCGGATCCAGGAGCTGCCGTTAAAAGAGGGCGTTATAAATGACAAATTTCATGATGACGTCATGCCGGTTTACAACAACCAGAAATGATGACAACATGGCGGTTTACCAATTTCCAGAAGATGTCCAAGACACAAGATTTTGTGAAGGATTGACATGAACCAGTTCAAATCAATCTGGGGCCTAATGTTGGGGATATTACCACTAGGCGTAAACCGGCCTACTTGGGCCGGGTTAACTTCATTAGTGGTATAAGCAGATGAAGGCCCAAGGCCTATAGTCGGTTTAGAATCTATAGCCGTAAACCGACCTGATGTGTAAATTGTATTGTAAGTTAGGAATAAAGAGATACCGACCGGGATACGAGTATGAACCGGTTGGGACTCTATGGACCGACGGGTGTCACCCGTGTATATAAGGGGACGACCCGGCGGCGGTTCAGGGACAACCACAACTCGAGCCTAGGCGAAGCTTGTTTGCTCCCTAGCCATCGAGACCATATCAATTCCATCACAACTAGACGTAGGCTTTTACCTTCATCGAAGGGGCCGAACTAGTATAAAACCCTCGTGTCTTTGTGTCTGCTTTAACCCCTTCAAGTAAACCCGTGGCGATGGCTCCACGACTAAGTCCTTTCACTAGGACATCTGCCGTGACAAATCCACGACAATTTCCAATCAACAATATGTCATCCACATATAATATTAGAAATGCTACAAAGCTCCCACTCACTTTCTTGTAAATACAGGCTTCTCCAAAAGTCTGTATAAAACCATATGCTTTGATCACACTATCAACGTTTATTCCAACTCTGAGAGGCTTGCACCAGTCCATAAATGGATCGCTGGAGCTTGCACACTTTGTTAGCACCCTTTGGATCGACAAAACCTTCTGGTTGCATCATATACAACTCTTCTTCCAGAAATCCATTCAGGAATGCAGTTTTGACATCCATCTGCCAAATTTCATAATCATAAAATGCAGCAATTGCTAACATGATTCAGACAGACTTAAGCATCTACGGGTGAGAAAGTCTCATCGTAGTCAATTCCTTGAACTTGTTGAAAACCTTTCGCAACAAGTCGAGCTTTGTAGACCGTAACATTACCATCTGTGTCGGTCTTCTTCTTGAAGATACATTTATTTTCTATGGCTTGCCGATCATTGGGCAAGTCCACCAAAGTCCACACTTTCTTCTCATACATGGATCTCATCTCAGATTTCATGGCCTCAAGCCATTTCGCGGAATCTGGGCTCATCATCGCTTATTCATAGTTCATAGGTTCACCATGGTCTAGTGACATGACTTCCAGAACAGGATTACCGTACCTCTCTGGTGTGGATCTCACTCTGGAAGACCTACGAGGTTCGGTAGCAACTTGATCTGAAGTTTCATGATCATCATCATTAACTTCCTCACTAATTGGTGTAGGAATCACTGGAACTGATTTCTGTGATGAACTACTTTCTAATACGGGAGAAGGTACAATTGCCTCATCAAGTTCTACTTTCCTCCCACCTTTCGAGAGAAACTCCTTCTCGAGAAAGGATCCATTCTTAGCAACAAAGATTTTGCCTTCAGATTTGTGATAGAAGGTGTACCCAACAGTTTCCTTTGGGTATCCTATGAAGACGCACTTCTCTGATTTGGGTTCAAGCTTATCAGGTTGAAGCTTTGTCACATAAGCATCGCAGCCCCAAACTTTAAGAAACAACAACTTTGGTTTCTTGCCAAGCCACAGTTGATAAGGCGTCATCTCAATGGATTTTGATGGTGCCCCATTTAAAGTGAATGCAGTTGTCTCTAAAGCATAACCCCAAAACGATAGCGGTAAATCAGTAAGAGACATCATAGATCGCACCATATCTAATAAAGTACGGTTACGACATTCGGACACACCATTTCGCTGTTGTGTTCCAGGTGGCGTTAGTTGTGAAACTATCCCATGTTGTTTCAAATGAAGACCAAACTCGTAACTGAAATATTAACCTCCACGATCAGATCGTAGAAACTTTATTTTCTTGTTACGATGATTTTCCACTTCACTCTGAAATTCTTTGAACTTTTCAAATGTTTCAGACTTATGTTTTATTAAGTAGACATAATCATATCTGCTCAAATCATCTGTGAAGGTAAGAAAATAATGATACCCGCCACGAGCCTCAACACTCACTGGACCGCATACATCGGTATGTATTATTTCCAATAAGTCAGTAGCTCGTTCCATTTTTCCGGAGAACGAAGTTTTAGTCATCTTGCCCATGAGGCACGGTTCGCAAGCACCAAGTGATTCATAATCAAGTGATTCCAAAAGTCCATCAGCATGGAGTTTCTTCATGCGCTTTACACCGATATGACCCAAACGGCAGTGCCACAAATAAGTTGCACTATCATTATCAACTTTGCATCTTTTGGCTTCAATATTATGAATATGTGTATCATCACTATCGAGATTTAACAAAAATAGACCACTCATCAAGGGTACGTGACCATAAAAGATATTACTCATATAAATAGAACGACCATTATTCTCTGGTTTAAATGAATAACCGTCTCGCATCAAACAAGACCCAGATATAATGTTCATGCTCAACGCTGGCACCAAATAACAATTATTCAGGTCTAAAACTAATCCCGATGGTAGATGTAGAGGTAGCGTGCCAACGGCGATCACATCGATCTTGGAACCATTTCCCACGCGCATCGTCACCTCATCCGTAGCCAATCTTCATTTAATCTGTAGCCCCTGTTTCAAGTTGCAAATATGAGCAACTGAACCAGTATCAAATACCCAGGTGCTAATACGAGCATTAGTAAGGTACACATCAATAACATGTATATCAAATATACCTTTCACTTTGCCATCCTTCTTATCCGCCAAATACTTGGGGCAGTTCTGCCTCCAGTGACCAGTCCCTTTGCAATAGAAGCACTCAGTTTCAGGCTTAGGTCCAGACTTGGGTTTCTTCTCCCGAGCAGCAACTTTCTTGCCATTCTTCTTGAAGTTCCCCTTCTTTACTTTTCCCTTTTTCTTGAAACTAGTGGTCTTGTTGACCATCAACACTTGATGCTCCTTTTTGATTTCTACCTCCGCAGCCTTTAGCATCGCGAAGAGCTCGGGAATTGTCTTGTTCATCCCTTGCATATTATAGTTCATCACAAAGCCTCTATAGCTTGGTGGCAGTGATTGAAGAACTCTGTCAATGACACTATCATCAGGAAGATTAACTCCCAGCTGAGTCAAGTGGTTATGGTACCTTGACATTCTGAGTATGTGTTCATTGACAGAACTATTCTCCTCCATTTTGCAGCTGTAGAACTTGTTGGAGACTTCATATCTCTCAACTCGGGCATTTGTTTGAAACATTAACTTCAACTCTTGGAACATCTCATATGATCCATGACATTCAAAACATCTTTGAAGTCCCGATTCCAAGCCGTAGAGCATGTCACACTGAACTATCGAGTAGTCATGAACACGCGTCTGCCAGGCATTCACAATGTCTGCAGTTGCTGGCGCGGGTGGTACACCTAACGGTGCTTCCAGGACGTAATTATTCTGTGCAACAATGAGGATAATCCTCAAGTTACGGACCTAGTCCATGTAGTTGCTGCCATCATCTTTCAACTTAGCTTTCTCTAGGAACGCATTAAAATTCAAAGGAACGGTAGCACGGGCCATTGATCTACAATAACACAAACATGCAAAATAACTATTAGGACTAATTTTATGATAAATTAAAGTTCAATTAATCATATTACTTACGAACTCCCACTTAGATAGACATCCCTCTAGTCATCTAAATGATCGTGTGATCCAAATCAACTAAACCATGTCCGATCATCACGTGAGATGGAGTAGTTTTCAATGGTGAACATCACTATGTTGATCATATCTACTATATGAATCACGTTCGACCTTTCGGTCTCAGTGTTCCGAGGCCATATCTGCATATGCTAGGCTCGTCAAGTTTAACCCGAGTATTCTGCGTGTGCAAAACTAGCTTGCACCCGTTGTATGTGAATGTAGAGCTTATCACACCCGATCATCACGTGGTGCCTCGGCACGACGATTTGTAGCGATGGTGCATACTCAGGGAGAACACTTGTACCTTGAAATTTAGTAAGGGGTCATCTTATAATGCTACCGCCGTACTAAGCAAAATAAGATGCATAAAAGATAAACATCACATGCAATCAAAATATGTGACATGATATGGCCATCATCATCTTGTGCTCATGATCTCCATCACTCAAGCATCATCATGATCTCCATCATCGTCGGCGCAACACCTTGATCTCCATCGTAGCATCATTGTCGTCTCACTAACTATTGTTACTACTACTATCGCTATCGCTTAGTGATAAAGTAAAACAATTACATGGTGATTGCTTTGTATACAATAAAGTGGAAACCATATGACTCCTGCCAGTTGCCAATAACTTTGTTACAAAACATGATCATCTCATACAAAAATTTATATCACATCATTCCTTGACCATATCACATCACAACAAGCCTTGCAAAAACAAGTTAGACGTCCTCTACTTTGTTGTTGCATGTTTTACGTGGCTGCTATGGGCTTCTAGCAAGAACCGTTCTTACCTACGCATGAAAACCACAACGATTTTTCGTCAAGTGTGATGTTTTAACCTTCAACAAGGACCGGCCGTAGTCAAACTCGATTCAACTAAAGTTGGAGAAACAGACACCCACTAGCCACCTTTGTGCAAAAGCACGTCGGTAGAATCAGTCTCATGAACGCGGTCATGTAATGTCGGTCCGGGCCGCTTCATCCAACAATACCGCCGAATCAAAGTAAGACGTTGGCGGTAAGCAGTATGACTATTATCGCCCACAACTCTTTGTGTTCTACTCGTGCATATAACATCTACGCATAGACCTGGCTCGGATGCCACTATTGGGGACCGTGGTAGTTTCAAAAAATTTCCTACGATCATGCAAGATCTATCTATGTGATGCATAGCAACTAGAGGGGAGAGTGTGTCCACGTACCCTCGTAGACCAAAAGCGGAAGCGTTAGTTAACACGGATGATGTAGTCGAACATCTTCGTGGTCCAACCGATCAAGCACCGAACGTACGACACCTTCGCATTCATCACACGTTCAGCTTGATAACGTCCCTTGTACTCTTGATCCAGTTGAGGCCGAGGGAGAGTTTCATCAACACGATGGCGTGGCGACGGTGATGATGAAGTTACCGGCACAGGGCTTCGCCTAAGCACTACGACGATATGACCGAGGTGTGCAACTGTGGAGGGGGCACCGCACACGGCTAAAGATCAATTTGTGTGTCTATGGGGTGCCCCCTGGCCATGTATATAAAGGAGGGGGAGGAGGAGGCCGGCCAAGAGGGAGGCGCGCCATGGGGGGGAGTCCTACTAGAACTCCAAACCTAGTACGATTCGACCCCCTCTTTCCTATTCCAAGTTGAAGAAGGGGGGAAGGAGGAGGAGAGAAGGAAGGAGGGGGCGCCGCCCCCTCCCCTTGTCCAATTCAGATTGGTGCAAGGGGGGCGCGTGCCACCTCCTGGCCGGCCCTCTCTCTTCTCCACTAAGGTCCATGAGGCCCAATAACTTCCCGGAGGGGGTTCCGGTAACCCCCGGTACTCCAAAACTTATCTGAATTGACCCGAACCATTCCGGTGTTCGAATGTAGCCTTCCAATATATGAATCTTTATTTCTTGACCATTTAGAGACTCCTCGTCATGTCCGTGATCTCATACGGGACTCCAAACAAACTTCGGTCATAAAAACACATAACTCTTAATACAAATCGTCATCGAATGTTAAGCGTGCGGACCCTACAGGTTCGAGAACTATGTAGACATTGTTGGGGAACGTAGTAATTTCAAAAAATTTGCTACACACACGCAAGATCATGGTGATGGCATAGCAACGAGAGGGGAGAGTGTATGTCCACGTACCCTCGTAGACCGTAAGTGGAAGCGTTAACACAACGCAGTTGATGTAGTCGTACGTCTTCACGATCCGACCGATCCAAGCACCGAACGTACGGAGCCTCCGAGTTCAGCACACGTTCAGCTCGATGATGTCCCTCGAACTCCGATCCAGTTGAGTGTCGAGGGAGAGTTCCGTCAGCACAACGGCATGATGACGATCTTGATGTTCTACCGGCGTAGGGCTTCGCCTAAGTTTCGCGACGATATGACCGAGGTGGAATATGGTGGAGGGGGGCACCGCACACGGCTAAGGAACGATCCGTAGATCAACTTGTGTGTCTTTGGGGTGCCCCCCCGCCCCCGTATATAAAGGAGGGAGGGGGGAGGCCGGCCGGCCCCTTTGGGCGTGCCAAGGGAGGAGGAATCCTCCTCCTAGTAGGAGTAGGACTCCTCCTTTCCTACTCCTACTAGGAGGGGGAAGGAAGGGGGAGAGGGGGAAGGAAAGGGGGGGCGCCGCCCCCCTCCTAGTCCAATTCGGACCAGAGGGTGGAGGGGGCGCGCGGCCCATGCTGGCCGCCCCTCTCTCCTTTCCCCTAAGGCCCATAGGCCCAATACTCTCCCGGGGGGTTCCGGTAACCCCTCCCGGCACTCCGGTTTTCTCCGAAATCACCCGGAACCTTTCCGGTGTCCGAATATAGTCGTCCAATATATCAATCTTTATGTCTCGACCATTTCGAGACTCCTCGTCATGCCCGTGATCACATCCGGGACTCCGAACAAACTTCGGTACATCAAAACTTATAAACTCATAATAAAAATGTCATCGAAACGTTAAGCGTGCGGACCCTACGGGTTCGAGAACTATGTAGACATGACCTAGAACCATTCTCGGTCAATAACCAATAGAGGGACCTGGATGCCCATATTGGTTCCTACATTTTCTACGAAGATCTTTATCGGTCAAACCGCATAACAATATACTTTGTTCCCTTTGTCATCGGTATGTTACTTGCCCGAGATTTGATCGTCGGTATCCAATACCTAGTTCAATCTCATTACCAGCAAGTCTCTTTACTCGTTCCGTAATATGTCATCTCATAACTAACTCATTAGTTACATGCTTGCAAGGCTTAGGTGATGAGTATTACCGAGAGGGCCCAGAGATACCTCTCCGACAATCGGAGTGACAAATCCTAATCTCGAATTATGCCAACCCAACATGTACCTTTGGAAACACCTGTAGAGCACCTTTATAATCACCCAGTTACGTTGTGACATTTGGTATCACACAAAGTGTTCTTCCGGTAAACGGGAGTTGCACAATCTCATAGTTGCAGGAACTTTGTATAAGTCATGAAGAAAGCAATAGCAGTATACTAAACGATCAAGTGCTAGGCTAACAGAATGGGTCATGTCAATCACATCATTCTCCTAATGATGTGATCCCACTAATCAAATGACAACACATGTCTATGGTCAGGAAACATAACCATCTTTGATTAATGAGCTAGTCAAGTAGAGGCATACTAGTGACTATAGTTTTGTCTATGTATTCACACATGTATCATGTTTCCGGTTAATACAATTCCAGCATGAATAATAAACATTTATCATGATATGAGGAAATAAATAATAACTTTATTATTGCCTCTAGGGCATATTTCCTTCAGACATGACCGAGAAATATCTCCAGTCAATAACCAATAGCGGAACATGGATGCTCATATTGGCTCCTACATATTCTACAAAGATCTTTATCGGTCAAACCGCATAACAACATACGTTGTTCCCTTTCTCCTCAGTATGTTACTTGCTGATACGTCTCCAACGTATCTATAATTTTTGATTGTTCCATGCTATTATATTACCCCTTTTGGATGTTTGTGGGCTTTACTTTACACATTTATATCATTTTTGGGACTAACCTACTAAGTGGAGGCCTAGACCGTATTGCTGTTTTTTTGCCTATTTCACTATTTCGAAGAAAAGGAATATCAAACGGAGTCCAAACGGAATGAAACCTTCGGGAGCGTGATTTTTGGAACGAACATGATCCAGAGGACTTGGAGTGCAAGTCAAGAAGCAACTGAGGCGACCACGAGAGGGGAGGGCGCGCCCACCCCTACAGGGCGCGCCCCCTGTCTCGTGGGCCCCTCGGGCGGCCACCGACATACTTCTTCCTCCTATATAAGCCTACGTACCCCGAAAACATCCAGGGAGCCAACGAAACACAAGTTCCACCGCCGTAACCTTCTGTATCCGCGAGATCCCATCTTGGAGCCTTCGCCGGTGCTCCGCCGGAGGGGGAATCGACCATGGAGGGCTTCTACATCAACACCATAGCCCCTCTGATGAGTTGTGAGTAGTTTACCATAGACCTTCGGGTCCATAGTTATTAGCTAGATGGCTTCTTCTCACTTTTTGGATCTCAATACAATGTTCTCCCCCTCTCTTGTGGAGATCTATTCGATGTAAACTCTTTTTGCGGTGTGTTTGTCGAGATCCGATGAATTGTGGGTTTATGATCAAGTTTATCTATGAGAAATATTTGAATCTCCTCTGAATTCTTTTATGTATGATTGAGTTATCTTTGCAATCCTCTTCGAATTATCAGTTTGGTTTGGCCTATTAGATTGATCTTTCTTGCCATGGGAGAAGTGCTTAGCTTTGGGTTCAATCTTGCGGTGTCCTTTCCTAGTGACAGCAGGGGCAGCAAGGCACATATTGTATTGTTGCCATCGAGGATAAAAAGATGGGGTTTATATCATATTGCTTGAGTTTATCCCTCTACATCATATCATCTTGCTTAATGCGTTACTCTGTTCTTTATGAACTTAATACTCCAGATGCAGGAAGGAGTCGGTCGATGTGTGGAGTAATAGTAGTAGATGCAGGCAGGAGTCGGTCTACTTGTCGCGGACGTGATGCCTATATACATGATCATGCCTAGATAATCTCATAATTATTCGCTTTTCTATCAATTGCTCGACAGTAATTTGTCCACCCACCGTAATTCTTATGCTATCTTGAGAGAAGCCTCTAGTGAAACCTATGGCCCCCGGGTCTATCTTTTATCATATAAGCTTTCAATGTACTTTTATTTGCATCTTTACATTTTGCATCTATATTATGAAATACCAAAAATATATTTATCTTATCATATTATCTCTATCAGATCTCACTTTCGCAAGTGGCCGTGAAGGGATTGACAACCCCTTTATTGCGTTGGTTGCGAGTTCTTTGTTTGTTTGTGTAGGTGCGTGGGACTTTTGAGGAGCCTCCTACTGGATTGATACCTTGGTTCTCAAAAACTGAGGGAAATACTTACGCTACTATTGCTGCATCACCCTTTCCTCTTCAAGGAAAACCAACGCAAGCTCAAGACGTAACACTTGCCCATGATTCAATCGTCGGTATCATTATACCTAGTTCAATCTTGTTACCGGCAAGTCTCTTTACTCATTCCGTAATACTTCATCCCGCAACTAACTCATTAGTCATAATGCTTGCAAGGCTTATAGTGATGAGCATTACCGAGAGGGCCCAGAGATACCTCTCCGAAACACAGAGTGACAAATCCTAATCTCGATCGATGCCAACCCAACGAACATCTTCGGAGACACCTGTAGAGTAGCTTTATAATCACCCATTTATGTTGTGACGTTTGATAGCACACAAAGTGTTCCTCCGGTATTTGGGAGTTGCATAATCTCATAGTATGAGGAACTTGTATAAGTCATGAAGAAAGCAGTAGCAATGAAACTATAACAATCATAATGCTAAGCTAACGGATGGGTCATTTCCATCACATCATTCTCCTAATGATGTGACCCCGTTCATCAAATGACAACACATGTCTATGGTTAGGAAACATAACCATCTTTGATTAACGAGCTAGTCAAGTAGAGGCATACTAGGGACAATATGTTTTATCTATGTATTCACACATGTACTAAGTTTCCGGTTAATACAATTCTAGCATGAATAATAAACATTTATCATGAAATAAGGAAATAAATAATAACTTTCTTATTGCCTCTAGGGCATATTTCCTTAAACAACCATAAGCCTCCTTCCCTCGATGGATCACCCATACCCAGCGCAACATAAGGGCCATGTTCATTTGACGTGACACTAGAATGCCCATTCCTCCCATATCCTTTGGTATGCGGATATCAACCCACTTTACCATATGGTATTTTTGTCGGGCCATCTCCTTCCAGAAGAATCTGGAGGGGTCATTATCAAACGAGCCATGCACCCCTTCCAGTAGGATATACAATCCCATCATATACATGGGAGACTAGAGAGGTTGAAATTGATAAGGATGGTCTTACTCCCTTTGGATGTAAAACGACTGCACCAAGGTTCTGCCCTAGATGCCCCCGCCCCATAAGTGGGTTGAACTCCCCCAACCGAACCCTCGAGTCAGACAGCCGCATCCCTAAGCATGCAATGGGGAAGGATGATAGATAAATGTGGCACACGGAAACACACACACGGATAGATAAATGGGGTCGTGCAACCAAGGAATGGTCTCAAAATGTGGAATCCACGGAAAATGCTCTTGTTGCACACGATTTCTAAATAGGCAGATGAGGGAGTCCCCGACGAGGGGGTGTCCGGATAGCCGAACTATCACCTTCGGCCGGACTCCTGGACTATGAAGATACAAGATTGAAGACTTCGTCCCGTGTCCGGATGGGACTTTCCTTGGTGTGGAAGGCAAGCTTGGCGATACGGATATGTATATCTCCTACCATTGTAACCGACTCTGTGTAACCCTAACCCTCTTCGGTGCCTATATAAACCGGAGGGTTTTAGTCCATAGGACGAACAACAATCATACCTTAGGCTAGCTTCTAGAGTTTAGCCTCTTTGATCTCGTGGTAGATCTACTCTTGTACTACCCATATCATCAATATTAATCAAGCAGGAGTAGGGTTTTACCTCCATCGAGAGGGCCCGAACCTGGGTAAAAACATCGTGTCCCTTGTCTCCTGTTACCATCCGCCTAGACACACAGTTCGGTACCCCCTACCCGAGATCCGCCGGTTTTGACACCGACATTGGTGCTTTCATTGAGAGTTCCTCTGCGTCGTCATCTTTAGGCCCGATGGCTCCTCCGATCATCAACAACGACGCGGTCCAGGGTGAGACTTTTCTCCCCGGACAAATCTTCGTATTCGGCGGCTTTGCACTACGGGCCAATTCGCTTGGCCATCTGTAGCAGATTGAAAGGTACGCCTGATGAAGTCATGTACCTAGGGTAGGGTCATGAACCTGTCCAAAGTACCCTCCCCAAGGACATCTTCAGAAGAAGCTGCCTTCCAGTCGACCAAGAGGGATTCCACTCGACGGACTCGAAGGCACTCGACCATGAAGACTCACTCGACCACCAGGAGATTAAGAGCCACTCTGTACCCAAACGGTCTGTAATTAAGTAGTCTTTATGGTCATGATGACACTTTATGTAGGGCATTACCAGTAATGCCAATCCTTTATGTACTTTAAACCCTGCATAACTGAGGGCCGGAGGGGTCTGGCAGACACTATATAAGCCACCCCCTCCTCAGTGTAAAGGGTTCGCACCCCTGTAACTCATACGCATATAATCCAGTCCACCGCCTTCGGGCTCCGAGACGTAGGGCTATTACTTCCTCCGAGAAGGGCCTGAACTCGTAACTCCCTTGCGTATACAACTGCTCCATAGCTAGGATCTTGCCTCTCCATACCTACCCCCATTCTACTGTCAGTCTTAGTACCACGACAACGCCCCTGGCCATCAGGTCAGATTTGGAAGTTTGAACTACACGGCTGACGTCCGCGGAGACTTGATCTTCGACAGGTTCGAGCCACAGCCAAGTGCGCCGCACTGTCATGAATGGCATGATCTAGCTCTACCGCCGGACAATGCCCTGAAGGCCGCACCAGTGTCCGCTCCGACCCTTAGCTTGGAGTCGACTGCGCCGATCAAGGACGGGTGGCTGGACACCGCCTCGGGGGCTGCTATCTCTACGACGATTGAGCCAAACACCAACCCTGACCTTGGTGAAGCTCGTGACTCCAAGGTGCCGGACTCCTCTCCGGACTCCGAACCTTCCGCGCCCCTGCCAATCAAATCCGATTGGGCGCCGATCATGGAGTTCACTGCCGCAGACATCTTTCAGCACTCGCCCTTTGGCAACATCCTGAATTCACTAAAGTCTCGCTCTTTATCAGGAGAGCCCTGGACGGATCATGGTCAGGAAGGTTGGGATGCGGACGACGAAGAAATTCAAAGCCCACCCACCACCCACTTAGTAGCCACTGTCGATGATTTAACCGACATGCTCGACTTCGACTCCGAAGATATCAACGGTATGGACGACGATGCAGGAGACGACCAAGAACCAGCGCCTACAGGGCACTGGAAGGCCACCTCGTCATACGACATTTACATGGTAGACATCCCAAAAGATGGGAATGGCGATGGAACAACGGAGGATGACCCCTCCAAGAAACAGCCTAAGCGCCGCGTCAGCGGCGCCGCTCTAAATCACGCCACAGCAAAAAAGGTGATTCCGGCATGGGAGACAATAACACCCCGGACAATGCCGAAGACAACCCCCTCCAGCGGGATCCAGTGCAGGAGGATGGAGAAGCCAGCCCTCAAGAGAGAGCGCAGGCAGAGAGGTAGAGGACGATAATTACATGCCTCCCTCCGAAGACGAGGCAAGCCTTGACGACGACGAATTTGTCGTGCCTGAGGATCCCGTCGAACAAGAGCGTTTCAAACGCAGGCTCATGGCCACGGCAAGCAGCCTTAAGAAAAAGAAGCAACAACTTAGAGCTGACCAAGATTTGCTAGCCGACAGATGGACTGAAGTCCTGGCGGCAGAAGAGTACGAACTCGAACACCCCTCCAAGAGCTACCCAAAATGCAGGCTGCTACCCCAATTAGAGGAGGAAGCACCTAAACCTACATCACCAACGCATAATACGGCCGACCGGCCACCTTGTGGCCGCGACAGAGAGGTGTCTCGGCCCTCCACTCAAGCCGCACCCCGGCGCCGCTCAAAAAATACCAAGGCACGGGAAAATGCGCCAGACCTGCAGGATATATTGGAGGACAAGGCAAGACAAACAAGATCGATCTACGGATCGCGTGGGCGCCCCACGATGCGTGATGATAACCGTCACGCCAGATATGGCAATTCCGGCCGGGCTGAACACAGTAGACAAAGCTCATTTGAGCTGCGTCATGATATAGCCCAATACAGAGGCGCCACACACCCACTATGCTTCACAGAACAAGTGATGGATCATCAAATCCCTGAGGGTTTCATACCCGTAAACATTGAATCATACGATGGCACAACAGATCCTGCGGTCTGGATCGAGGACTATCTCCTTCATATCCACATGGCCCGCGGTGATGATCTACACGCCATCAAATACCTCCCACTCAAGCTTAAAGGACCAGCTCGGCATTGGCTTAACAACTTGCCAGCGGAGTCAACTGGTTGTTGGGAAGACCTGGAAGCCGCACTCCTCGACAACTTCCAGGGCACCTATGTGCGACCACCAGACGCCGATGACCTAAGCCACATAATTCAGCAGCCAGAGGAATCGGCCAGACAATTCTGGACACGGTTCCTAACCAAGAAAAATCAAATCGTCGACTGTCCGGATGCAGAGGCCCTTGCAGCCTTCAAACATAACATCCACGACGAGTGGCTTGCCCGGCACCTAGGACAGGAAAAGCCGAAATCCATGGCAGCCCTCACAACACTCACGACCCGCTTTTGCGCGGGAGAGGACAGCTGGCTAGCTCGTAGTAACAATATGATCAAGAGCCCTGGTAATCCGGATACCAAGGATAGCAACGGCAGGTCGCGTCACAACAAGCACAAGCCCCACATTAATGGCGATAATGCTGAAGATACGGCAGTCAATGCCGGATTCAGAGGCTCTAAACCCGGTCAGCGAAAAAAGCCTTTCAAAAGAAATACTCCGGGCCCGTCCAATTTGGACCGAATACTTGATCGCTTGTGCCAGATACACGGTACCCCGAAAAGCCAGCCAATCACACCAACAGAGATTGTTGGGTGTTCAAGCAGGCAGGCAAGTTAAATACCGAAAACAATGACAAGGGGCTACATAGCGACGACGAGGAGGAGCCCCGGCCGCCGAACAATAGAGGACAGAAGGGCTTCCCCCCACAAGTGCGGACGGTGAACATGATATACGCAACCCACATACCCAAAAGGGAGTGGAAGCGTGCACTAATGGACGTATATGCGATGGAGCCAGTTGCCCCAAAGTTCAATCCGTGGTCCTCCTGCCCGATCACTTTTGATAGAAGGGACAACCCCACTAGCATCCGCCATGGCGGATTCGCCGCATTGGTTCTAGACCCAATCGTTGACGGATTTCACCTCACTAGAGTCCTGATGGACGGCGGCAGCAGCCTGAACCTGCTTTATCAGGATACAGTGCGCAAGATGGGCATAGACCCCTCAAGGATTAAACCCACAAAGACGACCTTCAAAGGCGTCATACCAGGTGTAGAGGCCAACTGTACAGGCTCAGTTACACTTGAAGTGGTCTTCGGATCACCGGATAACTTCTGAAGCGAGGAATTAATCTTTGACATAGTCCCGTTCCGCAGCGGCTATCACGCACTGCTCGGACGAACCACATTTGCAAAGTTCAATGCGGTGCCGCATTACGCATACATCAAGCTCAAGATGCCAGGCCCTCGAGGAGTCATTACGGTCAACGGAAACACCGAACGCTCTCTTTGAACGAAGGAGCATACGGCGGCCCTCGCGGCAGAAGTACAAAGCAGCCTCTTAAGGCAATTCTCGAGTCCGGCTATTAAACGTCCGGACACCGTCAAGCGCACTCGGAATAACCAACAACAAGACTGCCTGGCATGTTCCGAGCACGCGTAGCAATGCGGCCCCAACCCCAGCCCTCGCGAAATTGCGAAACGAGTACTACGCATACATAATTACGCTCTGGAAATACCATGGGCCTAGGGGGAGGGGCACGACCACGGCAGGCCCAGTATGCGGCTCAACCGCACCAGGGGCTCCCAATTGTGTCATTCTTCTTTTTTCTCTTACTTTCAGGACTCCTTTCTCAAGAAGCCCCGTCCGGCAGTAGAGTCGCCGAACACACGATGCAACAGCCAGGGAAGCAGAAAGCTACGTCGAGTGTCCAGGTGGTCTCTATAACGAGCAGTATACTTGTTTTACATACCATCCCGCAGCTCGCTCCTGGAGGAAGACATGTCAAATAGTCCCGTCCCATGCTTATCGCACTATTTGTATCGTTCTGCTTTTACCGTAGCTTTTTTGAATAAACAATGCATAGCTTCTGCCTATTATTGCATTCCTTTTTTTCCTATACATGTTCACTTATGACATGTTGCATCCGTATGCTTTGGTACGGCAAAATACACCAGGGGCTTAAGTACCCCAAAATATGGTGTGATAAGTCCGAACACTTTCACAAGTGCGGCACCCCGAACTTATAGCATTATATGCATCGGCTCCGAATCATGTCTTGGGTCAATAGTAGGGTTTGCCCGGCTCCCATGTTTTGGTACCTTACGTTCCGTTATATCGGCTAAGGTAGCGCTGGGAGAACCACTGCGATTGTGCCACGGTTGAGCTGGGTTAAGCACCTCAGTGGAGAAAGCTAAAACTGACAGTCATGATAGGGCGAGAGCCGGTCGCTGTTCGAGAGGTTTTTCGAGTCCCTAAAGACTTATGCCGCTTAGAGCGAGGAGTCCGCTTTGTCTGGCCCAGGCGTGGATAGCGCCCCGAACTCGGTCTTCCGAATACTAGGGGCTTCGCCGAAATTTTAAATTATATAATTCTATGGCTAAGTGAGTGTGTTCAAGCATTATAGTCCGGTTGCCTTGTTCGTTTCGTTGAGCGCCTCCCTTGAAGGACCCAAGAATGGGAAAAGAGCGCTCAAGTTTATCCCGAACACCCCAGCACTCGTGGCATGGGGGCAGAAGCCGATGACTCGCCATCTCTCAAATTTAATAAACGGCCGCACAGAAGGTAATATTTTAAATTCACAAGTGTTTCTTAGCGCATATGAACAAGTTTTCAAGCATACAGGATAACAAATGCGAGTTTACTCAAAAATTACATCTTTGGAGCATTCACCCGCTATAAGGCGGGCACCCTTCAGGATGCCCGCATAATACATCTCGGGCTTGCAATACTCCCTGCCTGGCGGTGGAGCGTCCGTCACAAGCTTCTCAGCGTCCATCTTGCCCCAGTGCACTTTAGCACGGGCAAGGGCCCTACGGGCACCTTCGATACAGACGGAGTGCTTGACGACTTCAATCCATGGACAGGCGTCCACCAGCCGCCTCACCAGCCCGAAGTAGCTCCCAGGCATGGCTTCCTTAGGCCACAGCCGAACTATGAGGCCCTTCATGGCCTGTTCGGCCACCTTACGGAGCTCGACCGGCTGCTTCAGCTGGTCGCTCAAGGGCACCGGGTGTCCGGCCTCAGCATACTAAGACCAGAACACCTTCTCCGTCGAGCTCCCCTCCTCGGCCCGGTAGAATGCGGCAACGTCGGACACACTGTGGGGCAGATCTGCGAATGCTCCTCGAGAGCTCCGGATTCGGGTAAGTAACAAGTAATTCACTTTCACGTGCTTGCTTTGCATGAAGAATGCCTTACCCGCCGCTATCTTCTTCATCGCCTCAATTTCCTGGAGGGCTTTTTGGGCTTCGGCCTTAGCGGCTTTGGCGCTCTCAGGAGCCGAGGCGAGCTCGGACTCTCGAGTCTTTGAGTCACGCTCCAAACTCTCGTGTTTTTCCACGAGAGCCTGGAGCTCTTGCCGCACCTCCGCTACCCGCGCCTCCTGCTTCTCTCGCTCAGTGCGCTCTGCGGCCGCATTGCTTTCGGCATTGGACACCGCTTCCTTCAGGGTCGCCACCTCGTTCGTGGCCCCTGCAATTCTCACGTTATTCCTGTTATTTTTTGCAACCACATCTTTTACATACTTCCATAAGGTATTACTTACCTTGCTTGTCCTCGAGCTGCTTTCTAGCAAGGCCGAGCTCGTTCTCGGACCGCTCGAGGCTCTGCTTCAACACATTGACCTCCGCAGTCAGTGCGGCAGATGTCAGCAGTGCAGCCTGCATTTCCATATCGACATACTTATGTTAGACTCCTGCATACATCTTTTTAGATCCTTAGTTCGGCTTTTCTTTCCGAACACCAAACTGAGCATCAGGGGCTACTGTCTATACGGTAATATTTTTAGATATCTTAAATACATACTTCAAAGCCTGTTAGAAGGCTGGCGCAGGCTTCAGTCAGCCCGCTCTTGGCGGACTGAACTTTCTGAATCACCACACTCATAACAGTGCGGTGCTCCTCGTCGATGGAGGCGCCATTAAGCGCCTCCAGCAAATTATCCCGTGCCTCCGGTTGGACGGAGGTCACCGGTGTCGCAGTCTCGCCCTTCTTATGAAGGGGCCGCCTGCCGGACTCCGGAACCACCGAAGGTTCCGGTGCGGAGTCCGGCCCAGGGCCGGACTTAGAGCCCTTCGGGGTTTGATCCCCCTTGTGCCCGGAGTCCGGGAGGTTGCCTTGCGGCGCCTCCGGGACCTCCTCCTCCTGGCTGGGCCCCTTTTGGGACCCCACCTCAGTGTCATCCGCAGCGCGAGGAGAGGAGACAGCCGGAAGTGAAGTGCTATTCACGTCCGACGAAGCCAGGGAGCCGCTCGTTGAAGTGTCGAGCCCGTCCTTGGGTGGGCTACAGGGTTATATTCGGCGTTAGGAGATTCTATACGACAAATGAAACGCCATGAGTTATTCTAGTATCCGGACACTTACGAAGTCGCCAGGGGCTTAGTCCTCGGTGGCCACTGCTCTTCGCCGTCGTCGGCATTGGTGGAGTAGTCCGGAGGGAGGGCCCTTCCCTTCTTGGACCCTTCGGCCTCCCCCGTTGGGGCGGCCTTCCTTTTCTTCTCTCCCCCCGCTGGGGGAGAGGCCTCTTTTTCCTCTTCCTCGTCTTCGCGGGAGGAGTCCACCTCGGAGTCATCGGACGATGAGTCCGACAACACCTGGCGCCGGGAACTCCTTCGAGTTCCCGTGGCCTTCTTCTTGGCCTTCTTCTCCGGCACCACGTGAGGTGCCGGAACCAGCAGCCCCATCAATCGGGCGTCCGCTGGGTCTTCTGGCAAGGGAGCCGGATAGTTAACCTGCCCGGACGTCTTTTGCCAGGCCTGTCAAAGGTAAGGGAGTTTAGATCCCGCATAGAGTCAAACTATGGAAAACAAGAGTCCCGTAAGGGGTAAAGTAGCCTACCTCGCTGGCTTGATGCTGCGAGCTGTATCCGCGATGGTAGCGGATGCCGGAGCCTCGGCGCCCTTGAACAGCACCTTCCAGGCATCTTCGTATGTAGTGTTAAAGAGCCTGCTCAAGGTTTGGTGCTATGCCGGATCAAACTCCCACAAGCTGAAGGCCCGTTGTTGGCACGGGAGGATCTGGCGGATGAGCATGACCTGGACTACATTGACAAGCTTGAGCTTCTTGTTCACCAGGCTTTGGACGCAGGATTGAAGTCTGGTCAGCTCTTCCGAATTACCCCATGTCAAGCCCGTCTCTTTCCAAGAGGTGAGCCGTGTAGGGAAGCCAGATCGAAATTCGGGGGCCGCTGCCCATTTTGGGTCGCGCGGCTCGGTGATGTAGAACCACCCCGATTGCCACCCCTTTATGGTCTCCACGAAGGAGCCCTCGAGCCATAAGACGTTGGGCATCCTGCCCACCATGGCACCTCCGCACTCCGCTAGGCGGCCGCCCACTACCTTCGGCTTGACATTGAAGGTCTTCAGCCATAAGCCGAAGTGGGGCTGGATGCAGAGGAAGGCCTCGCATACGACGATGAATGCCGAGATGTTGAGGATGAAATTCGGGGCCAGATCATGGAAATCCAGGCCGTAGTAGAGCATGAGTCCCTGGACAAATGGGTGAAGTGGAAAACCTAGTCCGCGGAGGAAGTGAGTGAGCAACACCACCCTCTCATGGGGCCTGGGGGTGAGGATGAGCTGCCCCTTGTCGGGGAGCCGATGCGCAATGTCGGTGGACAGGTATCCGGCCTTCCGCAACTTTTTGATGTGCCCCTCCATGACGGAGGAGACCATCCAGTTGCCTCCCCCTCCAGACATGGCTGGGGAAGGTTGAGGCGAGATGTGCGGACTTGGGCGCTGGAGCTCGAGTGCGCGGAAATGGATGAGCAAAGGAGGAAGAAGGTGTGTGTGAAAAAGTGGATCCTTATCCCCTTATATGGACGGACGAAACTATGCGTCCCCACCAGCCTGGTAAAACTCACTTATCTCCCAAGCGCCGTAATCAATGGCGCGGTTGGGTTACCCACGCTCGTATTGATGAGAATTCCGGAATAAGGGGACACGATCTCTTCTTTGACAAGACGTGCCAAGGAAACTGCCTCGCTAAACGCGCTGAGGTGGGACAGTAAAAACGATTCGAATAAAGGCTTGGCCGTGGTGTGATGTCACGCCACGAAATACGTTAGCAGATTGAATTTGTGTATATATTATTCTCTCTACGGTGGTATGTGGAACTTTTTTGCAGAGACGGACAATATCCTTGTGTTCAAAATCTTCTATGAAGTATTCGGAGGAGGAACCCGCCTTGCAATGCCGAAGACAATATGCGCGCTGGACTCGTCATCATTGAAGCCTGGTTTAGGGGCTACTGAGGGAGTCCCGGACTAGGGGGTGTCCGGATAGCCGAACTATCACCTTCGGCCGGACTCCTGGACTATGAAGATACAAGATTGAAGACTTCGTCCCGTGTCCGGATGGGACTTTCCTTGGCGTGGAAGGCAAGCTTGGCGATACGGATATGTAGATCTCCTACCATTGTAACCGACTCTGTGTAACCCTAACCCTCTTCGGTGCCTATATAAACCGGAGGGTTTTAGTCCGTAGGACGAACAACAATCATACCATAGGATAGCTTCTAGGGTTTAGCCTCTCTGATCTCGTGGTAGATCTACTCTTGTACTACCCATATCATCAATATTAATCAAGCAGGAGTAGGGTTTTACCTCCATCGAGAGGGCCTGAACCTGGGTAAAAACATCGTGTCCCTTGTCTCCTGTTACCATCCGCCTAGACGCACAGTTCGGGACCCCCTACCCGAGATCCGCCGGTTGTGACACCGACAGCGGATACGAGACTTGTGCACACCTTACAAAGCAAAAATGCGACAACTTCTATCCCAAGTAGGCTATCTATGTATGGTGTTTCGATGATATGATCGAAGATGATCGAGTATGACAATCTTAATGTAGTATGATGCTATGGTTCTTGCTTAAAAGCTCTTTGCTTATCTTTCTCTTTTGCTTAAAATCTTGTTGGCTCTTTCTCTTTTGAGCTCTTTCTTTGGCCTCTTATGCAAAACTTCACGAACCAAGATAGCAATTGTATATATGCGGTGACAACCTTCTAACACAAGAGATGATACCAAGATGTTTGTACCAAGATGACATGGCATGTATGCAATGGGAATGATGATCACTAATGTGCACAAGTAAGATTGCCGACAATACTCAATGGCTAGTCTCGATAGGAAAGTGACACAAAATGGCTATGGGGCTAACAATTTAATGGCAATGGAGAATGTACAAGAGTGTCGTCGAGGTTACAACCCTTGATTACGATTGGTGGTGTCAAGATGGTGAAGTGTTCATTGTTGATGTCAAGTCCTTGGTGAAGATGAGCGGTGGTGATGTCGATGTCGAACCGCCAAAAAACGGTGCTATGGTTGGGTATGTCGACGGGTTAGCAGAAGTGGAGTGGTGGTTGTCGTGGTGAGCTCACAACAGATGCCATGAGATGGCTAAAAAGAGGAACATGTAAGAGGGCACCGGTGGGCTCGAGAGGCGAGGTTGGTATGAGCGAGCGCGAGACGCAAGACGTACCCAGGTTCGGGGCTCTCCGGGGAGATAACATCCCTACTCCTGCTTAGTGTGGTTTATATGTGGAGGGTACAAGCTTGCTCACTGAGCTATTTCGAGCAGGAAGGAAGGCAGGCCAGTGCATAGGCAGCTCCTTCTCTGCGTGGGTGTGTTCTACTACGTGACTGCATCACCCCCCCTTGCATGGAGGAGCACCAAGGGGTCTTATAGGATGGCCCGCCTGGGTTACAATGGTCATATTACATGGGCGAGGGGCTCGGGATGTCAGCATCTAGGAGCCGACAATGGGGCTGTCAGGGCGGCGGGTCTGCCGGGTCTGTCGGGTGCAGGCCATACCAGACCCGCCGAGTGCGGGTACGGCCGTCTACTGGGTATTGTAGGCACGCAACACCGGACGTCATGGGACAACTTCACCATCTTGCTACAGGGCAGCGCCTCCGAGACGCTGCCCGCCCCGGGCGGTGGCTTGGTCGGCACGACAGCCGAGCCCGCCGGGCCAACGTAAAGAGGGGCACACTGTAGCCATGCTCGTTTGTCAATGGAGGCTGGCTCCTCGGGACTAGCTGGCATGCGCCATCCGGCTGGCCGGGTCGCGGTGCCTGGCCGGGTTGCGCCGGGAAGCAGGCCAGGGCTGTGCTAGATTCAGGGGTGTTGCTAGCCCTGATGTTTTTGAAAGTGATCCGGGTTTTGTTGCCTGCATGGGGTCCAACCACCCGACAGTAGTCCCCGAAGCTGTGAAGGCTCGCTGGCTTCAAGCAGGGTGGGCCTTTGCAGTTTCACCCCTTAAGAAGGCGGCCGGGTTGATTAAGCCTGGGGCTGTCGGGTCCGGCAACACCCATTGTGTGCCGGCTTCCGGAAGCCGGATCGCGGCACCCTGGTATGGGCGGGCAATCGAGGCGCTTGCCGAGTCTTCAAGGGGAAGGGACACACCTCCCGCGGCCTGACGCAGGTGCCACATTGTGTACAGGGTCCGGCGTGGCCCTGCTAGGCCACGCGTGCGATGGCACGCAACAGCGAGCCGGGTCCCGCCAAGCCGCGCCCTCGGCCCACACGCGGGGATTGATTGCGGCCGCCACAGATGGTTGCACTCCTCGGGGTAGTTAATTCATGGGGAAATGTTCCCACATAATGCGGGGAAGTGGAAAAGCGGGCGCAGCCGATCCCACTTCCCCATGTCTTGCCGTGGTTATAAAATCTGGGGGAGGGGCCGGCAGAAAACACTCACGCACGCACCCCTCGCCCTGCCCTTCTTCTTCCTGCCCAACACTCGAGCTCGCCAATTGCTGGAACGCTAGGTGCCACCCAAAAACGTCCCCTGACCGCACAAGCCTGCTTCCTCGTCGCCGCGCCCCGCACCCTTGTCGAGCTCCATCGATAGCGCCACCAAAAGGCTCGTGGGAGGGTCTGAGGTCTCCGCCGCTGATATCCAGTGCCTCCGCGACACCAGGCGTTTGCCGTCGGCGGCGGAGGTAGCTGCACGTGTGGCCGGGGAGGAGAGGGCGCCGCAGCCGCTGGAGGGCGAGCACGTGGTCTTCTTCAGTCATTTCAAGCGCAGGTCTGGCCTCCCCGCGAGCACCTTCTTCCACACCTTTCTCTCCTTCTTCGGGCTGCAGCCACACCACTTGGGCTCGAATGCGGTGCTGCAGCTCTCTGGCTTTGCCACTCTGCACGAAGGCTACCTGGGAGTGGAGCCAGACGTGGAGCTCTGGAGTCGGCTCTTCTTCCTCAAGCAGCAGGGGCCAGAGGCCAGGGCCATGTCCGACTGCGGGGCCGCTGTCATCTCGATCCGGCCGAACGGGGTGTTCCCCGAGATGCCCTTGGAGGTGTAACGCCCCGGATTTGATGCGCCAGGTGTCTGCCAGTTATTCGCCATCATTGCCATGTCATTTCATTGCGTGTTGCATTTTATCATGTCATCATGTGCATCTCATTTTGCATACGTGTTCGTCTCATGCATCTGAGCATTTTCACCGTTGTCCGTTTTGCAATCCGGCACTCCTATGTCCTCCGGCGTCCCCCTTTTGTCTCCGGTTGTGTGCGAGTGTTAAACTTTCTCGGAATGGCCCGAGGTTTGCCAAGTGGCCTTAGTATAGCACCGGTAGACCGCCTGTCAAGTTTCATGCCATTTGGAGGTCGTTTGGTACTCCAACGGTTAACCGGGTAACCGTAAAAGCCCTCTTTGTGTGGCAGCCCAAAACCCCTCTCAAGTGGCCCAAAACCAATCCCAACCCCCTCAATGCTCTCATTCGTTCGATCACGATCGTGTGGGCGAAAACCGCACCTCATTTGGAGCCTCCAAGCTCCCTCTACCAATAAATATGTGCCCCTCCCCGAAATCCCGGGTACAACCCTATCCCCGCTCCCCTCGCGCCGCCGGACACGTCCAACTCCGGCCGGACACGTCCAGCCTACACCTCACCCCGACCAATCCCCACGCGACACGTCACCCCGCAGCCGCTCTCCTCCTACTGGCAAGCGCCATGTGGCTCTGCCACCGCCCGTCGCCGCCAGCCCGCCAGGCCCGCGCGGGGCCCTCTCGGCCCGCGTGCCCCGCCGCCCG